>NC_134405.1:284262184-284274684 GCF_038048845.1 Mixophyes fleayi | reverse complement strand
AAAAGGCCTACAGCACATGGTATTCCCAGGTGTTCTCCCATCCAAATACTAACCAGGTCCGGCCCTGCTTAGCTTCCAAAATCAGACGAGATTGGGCTTTTTCTGGGTGGTGGGACTGTAGGAATTGATTTCTTATTGACCTACATCTATTATACATCTCAAAACCAGCATTGAAGGAAGCCAAAACAAGAGAGAAAAAAAATGAAAACCTACAGCACCTGGTATTCCCAGGTGGTCTCCCATCCAAGTGCTAACCAGGCCTGGCCCTGCTTAGCTTCCAAGATCAGAGGAGATTGGGCTTGTTCAGGGTGGTGTGGCTGTAAGTATTGGTATTCTATTGACCTACATCTCTTATACATCTCAAAACCAGCATTGAAGGAAGCCGGAACAAGAGAAAAAAAAAAAGGCCTACAGCACCTGGTATTCCCAGGTGGTCTCCCATCCAAGTACTAACCAGGTCTGGCCCTGCTTAGCTTCCAAGATCAGATGAGATTGTGCTTTTTTTAGGGTGGTGTGGCTGTAGGTGTTGTTTTCTTAATGACTTACATGTCTTATACATCTGAAAACCAGCATTGAAGGAAGCCAGAACAAGAGAGGAAAAAAAAAAAGGCCTACAGCACCTGGTATTCCCAGGTGGTCTCCCACCCAAGTACTAACCAGGCCTGGCCCTGCTTAGCTTCCAAAATCAGACAAGATTGGGCTTGTTCAGGGTGGTGTGGCTGTAGGTATTGTTTTCATATTGACCTACATCTCTTATAAATCTAAAAACCAGCATTGAAGGAAGCCGGAACAAGAGAGAAAGAAAAAAGGCCTACAGCACCTGGCATTCCTAGGTGGTCTCCCATCTAAGAACTAACCAGGCCCGGCCCTGCTTAGCTTCCAAGATCAGACGAGATTGTGCTTGTTCAGGGTTGTGTGGCTGTAGGTATTGGCTTCCAAATGACCTACATCTCTTATACATCTCAAAACCAGCATTGAAGGAAGCCGGAACAAGAGAAAAAAAAAAAAGCCTACAGCACCTGGTATAACCAGGTGGTCTGCCATCCAAGTACTAACCAGGTCTGGCCCTGCTTAGCTTCCAAGATCAGATGAGATTAGGCTTGTTCAGGGTGGTGTGGCTGTAGGTGTTGCTTTCCTACTGACCTACATTTCTTATACATCTCAAAACCAGCATTAAAGGAAGCCAGAACAAGAGAGAAAAAAAAAGGCCTACAGCACCTGGTATTCAGGGTGGTTTGGCTGTAAGTATTGATTTCTTATTGACCTACATCTCTTATACATCTCAAAACCAGCATTGAAGGAAGCCGGAACAAGATAGAAAAAAAAAAAGCCTACAGCACCTGGTATTCCCAGGTGGTCTCCCATAAAATTACTAACCAGGCCTGGTCCTGCTTAGCTTCCAAGATCAGGCTTGTTCAGGGTGGTGTGGCTGTAGGTATTGGTTTCCTATTGCCCTACATCTCTTATACATCTCAAAACCAGCATTGAAGGAAGCCGGAACAAGAGAGAAAAAAAAAAAGTCTACAGCACCTGGTATTCCCAGGTGGTATCCTATCCAAGTACTAACCAGGCCCAGCCCTGCTTAGCTTCCAAGATCAGATGAGATTGGGCTTGTTCAGGGTGGAGTGGCTGTACATATAGATTTCCTAATGACCTAAATCTCTTATACATCTCAAAACCAGCATTGAAGGAAGCCAGAACAAGAGAGAAAAAAAAAGGCTTACAGCACCTGGTATTCCCAATTGCTTAGCTTCCAAAATCAGACGAAATTAGGCTTGTTTAGGGTGGTGTGGCTGTAGATATTGGTTTCCTTCTGACCTACATCTCTTATACATCTCAAAACCAGCATTGAAGGAAGCCGGAACAAGAGAGAAAAAAAAAAGGCCTACAGCACCTTGTATTCCCAGGTGTCCTCCCATCCAAGTACTAACCAGGCCTGGACCTGCTTAGCATCCAAGATCAGACGAGATTGTGCTTGTTCAGGGTGGTGTAGCTGAAGGTATTGGTTTCCTATTGACCTACATCTCTTATACATCTCAAAACCAGCATTGAAGGAAGCCGGAACAAGAGAGAAAAAAAAAGGCCTACAGAACCTGGTATTCCCAGGTGGTCTCCCATCAAAGTACTAACCAGGTCCGGCCCTGCTTTGCTTCCAAGATCAGACGAGATTGTGCTTGTTCAGGGTGGTGTGGCTGTAGGTATTGGTTTCCTATTGACCTACATCTCTTATACATCTCAAAACCAGCATTGAAGGAAGCCGGAACAAGAGAGAAAAAAAAAGGCCTACAGCACCTGGTATTCCCAGGTGGTCTCCCATCAAAGTACTAAATAGGTCCGGCTCTGCTTAGCTTCCAAGATCAGACGAGATTGGGCTTGTTCAGGGTGGTGTGGCTGTAGGTATTGGTTTCCTATTGACCTACATCTCTTATACATCTCAAAACCAGCATTGAAGGAAGCCGGAACAAGAGAGAAAATAAAAAAGGCCTACAGCACCTGGTACTCCCAGGTGGTCTCCCTTCAAAGCACTAACTAGGTCCGGCACTGCTTAGCTTCCAAGATCAGACGAGATTGTGCTTGTTCAGGGTGGTGTGGCTGTAGGTATTGGTTTACTATTGACCTACATCTCTTATACATCTCAAAACCAGCATTGAAGGAAGCCGGAACAAGAGAGAAAAAAAAATGCCTACAGCACCTGGTATTCCCAGGTGGTCTCCCATCAAAGTACTAACCAGGTCTGGCCCTGCTTAGCTTCGAAGATCAGACGAGATTGTGCCTGTTCAGGGTGGAGTGGCTGTAGGTATTGGTTTCCGAATGACCTACATCTCTTATACATCTCAAAACCAGCATTGAAGGAAGCCAGAACAAGAGAGAAAAAAAAAAGGTTTACAGCACCTGGTACTCCCAGGTGGTCTCCCTTCAAAGTACTAACTAGGTCCGGCACTGCTTAGCTTCCAAGATCAGGCTTGTTCAGAGTGGTGTGGCTGTAGGTATTGGTTTCCTATTGACCTACATCTCTTATCATCTCAAAACCAGCATTGAAGGAAGCCGGGACAAAAGAGAGAAAAAAAAAAGGCCTACAGCACCTGGTATTCCCAGGTGGTCTCCCATCCAATTACTAACCAGGCATGGCACTGCTTAGCTTCCAAGATCAGACTAGATTGTGGTTGTTTAAGGTGGAGTGGCTGTAGGTATTGGTTTCTTAATGACCTACATCTCTTATACATCTCAAAACCAGCATTGAAGGAAGCCGGAACAAGAGAGGAAAAAAAAAAAGGCCTAGAGCACCTGGTATTCTCCGGTGGTCTCCGATCCAAGTACTAACCAGGCCTGGCCCTGCTTAGCTTCCAAGATCAGACCAGATTGGGCTTGTTCAGGGTGGTGTGGCTGTAGGTATTGTTTTTCTATTGACCTACATCTCTTATACATCTAAAAACCAGCATTGAAGGAAGCCGGAACAAGAGTGAAAAAAAAAAAGCCTACAGCACCTGGTATTCCCAGGTGGTCTCCCATTCAAGTACTAACCAGGCCTGGCCCTGCTTAGCTTCCAAGATCAGATGAGATTGAGCTTGTTCAGGGTGGTGTGGCTGTAGGTATTGGTTTTCTATTGACCTACATCTCTTATACATCTCAAAACCAGCATTGAAGGAAGCCAGAACAAGAAAGAAAAAAAAAAGGCTTACAGCACCTGGTATTCCCAATTGCTTAGCTTCCAAGATCAGACGAAATTAGGCTTGTTCAGGGTGGTGTGGCTGTAGATATTGGTCTCCTACTGACCTACATCTCTTATACATCTCAAAACCAGCATTGAAGGAATCCGGAACAAGAGAGATAAAAAAAAAGGCCTACAGCACCTGGTATTCCCAGGTGTTCTCCCATCCAGGTACTAACCAGGTCTGACCCTGCTTAGCTTCCAAGATCAGATGAGATTGCACTTTTTTTAGGGTGGTGTGGCTGTAGGTATTGGTTTCCTAATGATCTACATATCTTATACATCTGAAAACCAGCATTGAAGGAAGCCGGACCAAGAGAGAAAAAAAAAAGCCTACAGCACCTGGTATTTCCAGGTGGTCTCCCATCCAAGTACTAACCAGGCCCAACCCTGCTTAGCTTTTAAGATCAGACGAGATTAGGCTTGTTCAGGGTGGTGCGGCTGTAAGTATTACTTTCCTAATGACCTAAATCTCTTATACATCTCGAAACCAGCATTGAATGAAGCCGGAACAAGAGAGATAAAAAAAAAAGGCCTACAGCACCTTGTATTCCCAGGTGGTCTCCCATCCAAGCACTAACCAGGCCCAGCCCTGCTTAGCTTCCAAGATCAGATGAGATTGTGCTTGTTCAAGGTGGAGTGGCTGTAGATATTGGTTTTCTAATGACCTACATCTCTTATACATCTCAAAACCAGCATTGAAGGAAGCCGGAACAGGAGAGATAAAAAAAAAAAGGCCTACAGCACCTGATATTCCCAGGTGGTCTCCCATCCAAGTACTAACGAGGTCTGGCCCTGCTTAACTTCCACGATCAGACGAGATTGCGCTTTTTTTATGGTGGTCTGGCTATAGGTATTGGTTTCCTAATGAGCTACATCTCTTATACATCTGAAAACCAGCATTGAAGGAAGCCGGAACAAGAGAGAAAAAAAAAAGGCCAACAGCACCTGTTATTCCCCGGTGGTCTCCCATCCAAGTACTAACCAGGCCCAACCCTGCTTACCTTTCAAGATCAGATGAGATTGGGCTTGTTCAGGGTGCTGTGGCTGTAGGTATTGTCTTTCTAATGACCTACATCTCTTTTACATCTTAAAACCAGCATTGTAGGAATCCGGAACAAGAGAGATAAAAAAAAAAGGCCTACAGCACATGGTATTCCCAGGTGTTCTCCCATCCAAATACTAACCAGGTCCGGCCCTGCTTAGCTTCCAAAATCAGACGAGATTGGGCTTTTTCAGGGTGGTGGGACTGTAGGAATTGGTTTCTTATTGACCTACATCTATTATACATCTCAAAACCAGCATTGAAGGAAGCCAGAACAAGAGAGGAAAAAAAAAAAGGCCTACAGCACATGGTATTCCCAGGTGGTCTCCCATCCAAGTGCTAACCAGGCCTGGCCCTGCTTAGCTTCCAAAATCATACAAGATTGGGCTTGTTCAGGGTGGTGTGGCTGTAGGTATTGGTATTCTATTGACCTACATCTCTTATACATCTCAAAACCAGCATTGAAGGAAGCCGGAACAAGAGAAAAAAAAAAAGGCCTACAGCACCTGGTATTCCCAGGTGGTCTCCCATCCAAGTACTAACCAGGTCTGGCCCTGCTTAGCTTCCAAGATCAGATGAGATTGTGCTTTTTTTAGGGTGGTGTGGCTGTAGGTGTTGTTTTCTTAATGACTTACATCTCTTATACATCTGAAAACCAGCATTGAAGGAAGCCAGAACAAGAGAGGAAAAAAAAAAAGGCCTACAGCACCTGGTATTCCCAGGTGGTCTCCCACCCAAGTACTAACCAGGCGTGGCCCTGCTTAGCTTCCAAAATCAGACAAGATTGGGCTTGTTCAGGGTGGTGTGGCTGTAGGTATTGTTTTCATATTGACCTACATCTCTTATAAATCTAAAAACCAACATTGAAGGAAGCCGGAACAAGAGAAAAAAAAAAAAGGCCTACAGCACCTGGTATTCCCAGGTGGTCCCCCATCAAAGTACTAACCAGGTCTGGCCCTGCTTATCTTCCAAGATCAGACGAGATTGGGCTTGTTCAGGGTGGTGTGGCTGTAGGTATTGGTTTTATAATGAACTACATCTCTTATACATCTCAAAACCAGCATTGAAGGAAGCCGGAACAAGAGAGAAAGAAAAAAGGCCTACAGCACCTGGTATTCCTAGGTGGTCTCCCATCTAAGAACTAACCAGGCCCGGCCCTGCTTAGCTTCCAAGATCAGACGAGATTGTGCTTGTTCAGGGTTGTGTGGCTGTAGGTATTGGCTTCCAAATGACCTACATCTCTTATACATCTCAAAACCAGCATTGAAGGAAGCCAGAACAAGAGAAAAAAAAAAAAGCCTACAGCGCCTGGTATAACCAGGTGGTCTGCCATCCAAGTACTAACCAGGTCTGGCCCTGCTTAGCTTCCAAGATCAGATGAGATTAGGCTTGTTCAGGGTGGTGTGGCTGTAGGTGTTGCTTTCCTACTGACCTACATTTCTTATACATCTCAAAACCAGCATTGAAGGAAGCCAGAACAAGAGAGAAAAAAAAAAGGCCTACAGCACCTGGTATTCAGGGTGGTTTGGCTGTAGGTATTGATTTCTTATTGACCTACATCTCTTATACATCTCAAAACCAGCATTGAAGGAAGCCGGAACAAGAGAGAAAAAAAAAAAGCCTACAGCACCTGGTATTCCCAGGTGGTCTCCCATAAAATTACTAACCAGGCCTGGCCCTGCTTAGCTTCCAAGATCAGGCTTGTTCAGGGTGGTGTGGCTGTAGGTATTGGTTTCCTATTGCCCTACATCTCTTATACATCTCAAAACCAGCATTGAAGGAAGTCGGAACAAGAGAGAAAAAAAAAAGTCTACAGCACCTGGTATTCCCAGGTGGTATCCTATCCAAGTACTAACCAGGCCCAGCCCTGCTTAGCTTCCAAGATCAGATGAGATTGGGCTTGTTCAGGGTGGAGTGGCTGTACATATAGATTTCCTAATGACCTAAATCTCTTATACATCTCAAAACCAGCATTGAAGGAAGCCAGAACAAGAGAGAAAAAAAAAGGCTTACAGCACCCGGTATTCCCAATTGCTTAGCTTCCAAAATCAGACGAAATTAGGCTTGTTTAGGGTGGTGTGGCTATAGGTATTGGTTTCTTAATGACCTACATCTCTTATACATCTCAAAACCAGCATTGAAGGAAGCCGGAACAAGAGAGATAAAAAAAAAAGGCCAACAGCACCTGGTATTCCCAGGTAGTCTCCCATCCAAGTACTAACCAGGCCTGGACCTGCTTAGCTTCCAAGATCAGACGAGATTGTGCTTGTTCAGGGTGGTGTGGCTGTAGGTATTGGTTTCCTATTGACCTACATCTCTTATACATCTCAAAACCAGCATTGAAGGAAGCCGGAACAAGAGAGAAAAAAAAATGCCTACAGCACCTGGTATTCCCAGGTGGTCTCCCATCAAAGTACTAACCAGGTCCGGCCCTGCTTTGCTTCCAAGATCAGTCGAGATTGTGCCTGTTCAGGGTGGAGTGGCTGTAGGTATTGGTTTCCTAATGACCTACATCTCTTATACATCTCAAAACCAGCATTGAAGGAAGCCAGAACAAGAGAGAAAAAAAAAAGGTCTAGAGCACCTGGTATTCCCAGGTGGTCTCCCATTCAAGTACTAACCAGGCCTGGCCCTGCTTAGCTTCCAAGATCAGACGAGATTGGTCTTGTTCAGGGTGGTGTGGCTGTAGGTATTGGTTTCCTATTGACCTACATCTCTTATACATCTCAAAACCAGCATTGAAGGAAGCCGGAACAAGAGAGAAAATAAAAAAGGCCTACAGCACCTGGTACTCCCAGGTGGTCTCCCTTCAAAGTACTAACTAGGTCCGACACTGCTTAGCTTCCAAGATCAGACGAGATTGGGCTTGTTCAGAGTGGTGTGGCTGTAGGTATTGGTTTCCTATTGACCTACATCTCTTATCATCTCAAAACCAGCATTGAAGGAAGCCGGAACAAGAGAGAAAAAAAAAAGGCCTACAGCACCTGGTATTCCCAGGTGGTCTCCCATCCAATTACTAACCAGGCACAGCACTGCTTAGCTTCCAAGATCAGACGAGATTGAGCTTGTTCAGGGTGGTGTGGTGGTAGGTATTGGTTTTCTATTGACCTACATCTCTTATACATCTCAAAACCAGCATTGAAGGAAGCCAGAACAAGAGAGAAAAAAAAAAGGCTTACAGCACCTGGTATTCCCAATTGCTTAGCTTCCAAGATCAGACAAAATTAGGCTTGTTCAGGGTGGTGTGGCTGTAGATATTGGTTTCCTACTGACCTACATCTCTTATACATCTCAAAACCAGCATTGAAGGAAGCCAGAACAAGAGAGAAAAAAAAATGGCCTACAGCACCTGGTTTTCCCAGGTGGTCTCCCATTCAAGTACTAACCAGGCCCAGCGCTGCTTAGTTTCCAAGATCAGACGCGATTGGGCTTCCTCAGGGTGGTGTGGCTGTAGATATTGGTTTCCTAATGACCTACATCTCTTATACATCTCAAAACTAGCATTGCTGGAAGCCGGAACAAGAGAGATAAAAAAAAAGGCCAACAGCACGTGGTATTCCCAGGTGGTCTCCCATCCAAGTACTAACCAGGCCTGGCCCTGCTTAGCTTCCAAGATCAGACGAGATTGGGCTTTTTCAGGGTGGTGTGGCTGTAGGAATTGGTTTCATATTGACCTACATCTCTTATACATCTCAAAACCAGCATTGAAGGAAGCCGGAACAAGAGAGAAAAAAAAAAGCCTACAGCACCTGGTATTCCCAGGTGGTCTCCCATCAAAGTACTAACCAGGTCTGGCCTTGCTTAGCTTTGAAGATCAGACGAGATTATGCTTGTTCAGGGTGGAGTGGCTGTAGGTATTGGTTTCCTAATGACCTACATCTCTTTTACATCTCAAAACCAGCATTGAAGGAAGCCAGAACAAGTGAGGCAAAAAAAAGGCCTACAGCACCTGGTATTCTCAGGTGATCTCCGATCCAAGTACTAACCAGGCCCGGCTCTGCTTAGCTTCCAAGATCAGACGGAATTGGGCTTGTTCAGGGTGGTGTGGCTGTAGGTATTGTTTTCCTATTGACCTACATCTCTTATACATCTAAAAAACCAGCATTGAAGGAAGCCGGAACAAGAGAGAAAAAAAAAAGTCTACAGCATCTGCTATTCCCAGGTGATCTCCCATCCAAGTACTAACCAGGCCCAGCGCTGCTTAGCTTCCAAGATAAGACGATATTGGGCTTGTTCAGGGTGGTGTGGCTGTAGGTATTGGTTTCCTATTGACCTACATCTCTTATACATCTCAAAACCAGCATTGAAGGAAGCCGGAACAAGAGAGAAAAAAAAAAAGGCCTACAGCACCTTGTATTCCCAGGTGGTCTCCCATCCAAGTACTAACCAGGCCAAGCCCTGCTCAGCTTCCAAGATCAGATGAGATTGGGTTTGTTCAGGGTGGTATGGCTATAGGTATTGGATTCCTAATGAACTACATCTCTTATACATCTCAAAACCAGCATTGAAGGAAGCCAGAACAAGAGAGAAAAAAAAAAGGCTTACAGCACCTGGTATTCCCAATTGCTTAGCTTCCAAGATCAGATGAGATTAGGCTTGTTCAGGGTGGTGTGGCTGTAGATATTGGTTTCCTACTGACCTACATCTCTTATACATCTCAAAACCAGCATTGAAGGAAGCCAAAACAAGAGAGAAAAAAAAAAGGCCTACAGCACCAGGTAATCCCAGGTGGTCTCCTATTCAAGTACTAACCAGGCCTGGCCCTGCTTAGCTTCCAAGATCAGACGAGATTGGGCTTGTTCAGGGTGGTGTGGCTGTAGGTAGTGGTTTCCTATTGACCTACATCTCTTATACATCTCAAAACCAGCATTGAAGGAAGCCGGAACAAGAGAAAAAAAAAAAAAGGCCTACAGCACCTGGTATTCCCAGGTATTCTCCCTTCAAAGTACTAACTAGGTCTGGCACTGCTTAGCTTCCAAGATCAGACGAGATTGGGCTTGTTCAGAGTGGTGTGGCTTTAGGTATTGGTTTCCTATTGACCTACATCTCTTATAATCTCAAAACCAGCATTGAAGGAAGCCGGAACAAGAGAGAAAAAAAAAAGGCCTACAGCACCTGGTATTCCCAGGTGGTCTCCCATCCAAGTACTAACCAGGCATGGCCCAGCTTAACTTCCAAGATCAGATGAGATTGTGGTTGTTCAGGGTGGAGCGGCTGTAGGTTTTGGTTTCTTAATGACCTACATCTCTTATACATCTCAAAACCAGCATTGAAGGAAGCCGGAACAAGAGAGAAAAAAAAAAAGGCCTACAGCACCTGGTATTCTCAGGTGGTCTCTGATCCAAGCACTAACCAGGCCTGGCCCTGCTTAGCTTCCAAGATTAGAACAGATTGGGCTTGTTCAGGGTGGTGTGGCTGTGGGTATTGTTTTCCTATTGACCTACATCTCTTATACATCTAAAAACCAGCATTGAAGGAAGCCGGAACAAGAGTGAAAAAAAAAAGCCTACAGCACCTGGTATTCCCAGGTGGTCTCCCATTCAAGTACTAACCAGGCCTGGCCCTGCTTAGCTTCCAAGATCAGATGAGATTGGGCTTGTTCAGGGTGGTGTGGCTGTAGGTATTGTTTTCCTATTGACCTACATCTCTTATACATCTAAAAAACCAGCATTGAAGGAAGCCGGAACAAGAGAGAAAAAAAAAAAGTCTACAGCACCTGCTATTCCCAGGTGGTCTCCCATCCAAGTACTAAACAGGCCCAGCGCTGCTTAGCTGCCAATATCAGTCGATATTGGGCTTGTTCAGGGTGGTGTGGCTGTAGGTATTGGTTTCCTATTGACCTACATCTCTTATACATCTCAAAACCAGCATTGAAGGAAGCCGCAACAAGAGAGAAAAAAATAAAGGCCTACAGCACCTTGTATTCGCAGGTGGTCTCCCATCCAAGTACTAACCAAGCCAAGCCCTGCTCAGCTTCCAAGATCAGATGAGATTGGGTTTGTTCAGGGTGGTATGGCTATAGGTATTGGATTTCTAGTGAACTACATCTCTTATACATCTCAAAACCAGCATTGAAGGAAGCCAGAACAAGAGAGAAAAAAAAAGGCTTACAGCACCTGGTATTCCCAATTGCTTAGCTTCCAAGATCAGATGAGATTAGGCTTGTTCAGGGTGGTGTGGCTGTAGGTATTGGTTTCCTACTGACCTACATCTCTTATACATCTCAAAACCAGCATTGAAGGAAGCCAGAACAAGAGAGAAAAAAAAAAAGCCTACAGCACCAGGTATTCCCAGGTGGTCTCCCATTCAAGTACTAACCAGGCCTGGCCCTTCTTAGCTTCCAAGATCAGACGAGATTGGGCTTGTTCAGGGTGGTGTGGCTGTAGGTAGTGGTTTCTTATTGACCTACATCTCTTATACATCTCAAAACCAGCATTGAAGGAAGCCGGAACAAGAGAGAAAAAAAAAAAGGCCTACAGCACCTGGTATTCTCAGGTGGTCTCTGATCCAAGTACTAACCAGGCCTGGCCCTGTTTAGCTTCCAAGATTAGACCAGATTGGGCTTGTTCTGGGTGGTGTGGCTGTAGGTATTGTTTTCCTATTGACCTACATCTCTTATACATCTAAAAACCAGCATTGAAGGAAGCCGGAACAAGAGTGAAAAAAAAAAGCCTACAGCACCTGGTATTCCCAGGTGGTCTCCCATTCAAGTACTAACCAGGCCTGGCCTTGCTTAGCTTCCAAGATCAGATGAGATTGGGCTTGTTCAGGGTGGTGCGGCCGTAGATATTGGTTTCCTATTGACCTACATCTCTTATACATCTCAAAACCAGCATTGAATGAAGCCGGAACAAGAGAGAAAAAAAAAAGGCCTACGGAACCTGGTATTCTCAGGTGGTCTCCCTTCAAAGTACTAACTAGGTCCGGCACTGCTTAGCTTCCAAGATCAGACGAGATTGGGCTTGTATAGAGTGGTGTGGCTGTAGGTGTTGTTTTCCTAATGACTTACATCTCTTATACATCTGAAAACCAGCATTGAAGGAAGCCAGAACAAGAGAGGAAAAAAAAAAAAAAGCCTACAGCACCTGGTATTCCCAGGTGGTCTCCCACCCAAGTACTAACCAGGCCCGGCTATGCTTAGTTTCCAAGATCAGATGAGATTGAGCTTGTTCAGGGTGGTGTGACTATAGGTATTTGTTTCTTTTTGACCTACATCTCCTATAATCTCAAAACCAGCATTGAAGGAAGCCGGAACAAGAGAGAAAACAAAAGGCCTACAGCACCTGGTATTCCAAGGTGGTCTCCCATCCAAGTACTAACCAGGCCCGGCCCTGCTTAGCTTACAAGATCAGACGAGATTGTGCTTGTTCAGGGTGGAGTGGCTATAGATATTTGTTTCCTAATGACCTACATCTCTTATACATCTCAAAACCAGCATTGAAGGAAGCCGGAAAAAGAGAAAAAAAAAAAAAAAGCCTACAGCACCTGGTATACCCAGGTGGTCTGCCATCCAAGTACTAACCAGGTCCGGCCCTGCTTAGCTTCCAAGACCAGACGAGATTAGGCTTGTTCAGGGTGGTGTGGCTGTAGGTGATGGCTTCCTACTGACCTACTTTTCTCATACATCTCAAAACCAGCATTGAAGGAAGCCAGAACAAGAGAGAAAAAAAAAGGCCTACAGCACCTGGTATTCCCAATTGCTTAGCTTCCAAGATCAGACGAGATTAGGCTTGTTCAGGGTGGTGT
>NC_134405.1:284242184-284257184 GCF_038048845.1 Mixophyes fleayi | reverse complement strand
TACATCTCAAAACCAGCATTGAAGGAAGCCGGAACAAGAGAAAAAAAAAAAGGCCTACAGCACCTGGTATTCCCAGGTAGTCTGCCATCCAAGTACTAACCAGGTCCGGCCCTGTTTAGCTTCCAAGATCAGCTGAGATTAGGCTTGTTCAGGGTGGTGTGGCTGTAGGTATTGGTTTCCTACTGACCTACATCACTTATACATCTCAAAACCAGCATTGAAGGAAGCCAGAATAAGAGAGAAAAAAAAAGGCCTTCAGCACCTGGTATTCCTAATTGCTTAGCTTCCAAGATCAGACGAGATTAGGCTTGTTCAGGGTGGTGTGGCTGTAGGTATTGGTTTCCTACTGACCTACATCTCTTATACATCTCAAAACCAGCATTGAAGGAAGCCAGAACAAGAGAGAAAAAAAAAAGGCCTACAGCACCTGGTATTCCCAGGTGGTCTCCCATTCAAGTACTAACCATGCCTGACCCTTCTTAGATTCCAAGATCAGACAAGATTGGGCTTGTTCAGGGTGGTGTGGCTGTAGGTATTGGTTTCCTAATAACCTACATCTCTTATACATCTCAAAACCAGCATTGAAGGAAGCCGGACAAGAGAGATAAAAAAAAAAAGGCCTACAACATCTGGTATTCCCAGGTGGTCTCCCATCCAAGTACTAACAAGGCCTGGCCCTGCTTACCTTCCAAGGTCAGATGAGATCGGGCTTGTTCAGGCTGGTGTGGCTGTAGGTATTGATTTTCTATTGACCTACATCTCTTATACATCTCAAAACCAGCATTGAAGGAAGCCGGAACGAGAGAGAAAAAGAAAAGCCCTACAGCACCTGGTATTCCCAGGTGGTGTCCCATCCAAGTACTAATCTGGTCCGGCCCTGCTTAGCTTCCAAGATCAGACGAGATTGGGCTTTTTCAGTGTGGTGTGGCTGTAGGTATTGGTTTCCTAATGACCTACATCTCTTATACATATGAAAACCAGCATTGAAGGAAGCCGGAACAAGAGACAAAAAAAAAAGGCCTACAGCACCTTGTATTCCCAGGTGGTCTCCCATCCAAGTACTAAACAGGTCCGGCCCTGTTTAGCTTCCAAGACCAGATGAGATTGGGCTTTTTCAGGGCGGTTTGGCTGTAGGTATTGGTGTCCTAATGACCTACATCTCTTATACATCTGAAAACCAGCATTGAAGGAAGCCGGAACAAGAGAGAAAAAAAAAAGGCCTACAGCCCCTTGTATTCCCACGTGGTCTCCCATCCAAGTACTATCCAGGTCCGGCCCGGCTTAGCTTCCAAGATCAGACGAGATTGGGCTTGTTCAGGGTGGTGTGGCTGTAGGTATTGTTTTCCTATTGACCTACATCTCTTATACATCTCAAAACCAGCATTGAACGAAGCCGGAACAAGAGAGAAAAAAAAAAATGGCCTACAGCACCTGGTATTCCGAGGTGGTCTCCCATCCAAGTACTAACCAGGACCAGCCCTGCTTAGCTTCCAAGATCAGACAAGATTGAGTTTTTTTCAGGGTGGTGTGGCTGTAGGTATTGGTTTCCTATTGACCTACATCTCTTATACATCTCAAAACCAGCATTGAAGGAAGCCGGAACAAAAGAGAAAAAAAAAAAGCCTACAGCACCTGGTATTCCCAGGTGGTCTCCCATCCAAGTACTAACCAGGCCTGGCGCTGCTTAGCTTCCAAGATCAGATGAGATTGGGCTTGTTCAGGGTGGTGTGGCTGTAGGTATTGGTTTTCTAATGACCTACATCTCTTATACATCTCAAAACCAGCATTGAAGTAAGCTGGAATAAGAGAGAAAAAAAAAAGTCCTACAGCACCTGGTATTCCCAGGTGGTCTTCCATCCAAGTACTAACCAGGCCCAGCCCTGCTTAGCTACCAAGATCAGCTGAAATTGGGCTTGTTCAGGGTGGTGTGGTTGTAGGTATGGCCCTCTTAATGACCTACATCTCTTATACATCTCAAAACCAGCATTGAAGGAAGCCGGAACAAGAGAGAAAAAAAAAGGCCTACAGCACCTGGTATTCCCAATTGCTTAGCTTCCAAGATCAGACGAGATTAGGCTTGTTTAGGGTGGTGTGGCTGTAGATATTGGTTTCCTACTGACCTACATCTCTTATACATCTCAAAACCAGCATTGAAGGAAGCCAGAACAAGAGAGAAAAAAAAAGGCCTACAGCACCTGGTATTCAGGGTGGTTTGGTTGTAGGTATTGATTTCTTATTGACCTATATCTCTTATACATCTCAAAACCAGCATTGAAGGAAGCCGGAACAAGAGAGAATAAGAAAAAGGCCTACAGCACCTGCTATTCCCAGGTGGTCTCCCATGGTGGTTTGGCTGTAGGTATTGATTTCTTATTGACCTACATCTCTTATACATCTCAAAACCAGCATTGAAGGAAGCCAGAACAAGAGAGAAAAAAAAAAGGCCTACAGCACCTGGTATTCCCAGGTGGTCTCCCATTCAAGTACTAACCATTCCCGTCCCTTCTTAGCTTCCAAGATCAGACGAGATTGAGCTTGTTCAGGGTGGTGTGACTGTAGTTATTTGTTTCTTTTTGACCTACATCTTCTATAATCTCAAAACCAGCATTGAAGGAAGCCGGAACAAGAGAGAAAAAAAAAGGCCTACAGCACCTGGTATTCCCAGGTGGTCTCCCATCCAAGTACTAACCAGGCCCGCCTCTGCTTAGCTTACAAGATCAGATGAGATTGTGCTTGTTCAGGGTGGAAGGGCTGTAGATATTTGTTTCCTAATGACCTACATCTCTTATACATCTCAAAAAAAGCCTACAGCACCTGGTATACCCAGGTGGTCTGCCATCCAAGTACTAACCAGGTCCGACGCTGCTTAGCTTCCAAGATCAGACGATATTAGGCTTGTTCAGGGTGGTGTGGCTGTAGGTGTTGGTTTTCTACTGACCTACATCTCTTATACATCTCAAAACCAGCATTGAAGGAAGCCGGAACAAGAGAGAAAAAAAAAAGCCTACAGCACCTGGTATTCCCAGGTGGTCTCCCATCCAAGTACTAACCAGGTCTGGCCCTGCTTAGCTTCCAAGATCAGATGAGCTTGGGCTTTTTCAGGGTGGTGTGGCTGTAGGTATTGGTTTCCTAATGACCTACATCTCTTATACATCTGAAAACCAGCATTAAAAGAAGCCAGAACAGGAGAGAAAAAAAAGGCCTACAGCACCTTGTATTCCCAGGTGGTCTCCCATCCAAGTACTAACCAGGCCCGGCCCTGCTTAGCTTAAAAGTTCAGATGAGATTGGGCTTGTTCAGGGTGGTGTGGCTGTAGGTATTGTTTTCCTATTGACCTACATCTCTTATACATCTCAAAACCAGCATTGAAGGAAGCCGGAACAAGAGAGAAAAAAAAAGGCCTACAGCACCTGGTATTCCCAATTGCTTAGCTTCCAAGATCAGACGAGATTAGGCTTGTTCAGGGAGGTGTGGCTGTAGATATTGGTTTCCTACTGACCTACATCTCTTATACATCTCAAAACCAGCATTGAAGGAAGCCAGAACAAGAGAGAAAAAAAAAGGCCTACAGCACCTGGTATTCAGGGTGGTTTGGTTGTAGGTATTGATTTCTTATTGACCTATATCTCTTATACATCTCAAAACCAGCATTGAAGGAAGCCGGAACAAGAGAGAATAAGAAAAAGGCCTACAGCACCTGGTATTCCCAGGTGGTCTCCCATTCAAGTACTAACCAGGCCCGTCCCTTCTTAGCTTCCAAGATCAGACGAGATTGAGCTTGTTCAGGGTGGTGTGTTTTTGACCTACATCTTCTATAATCTCAAAACCAGCATTGAAGGAAGCCGGAACAAGAGAGAAAAAAAAAGGCCTACAGCACCTGGTATTCCCAGGTGGTCTCCCATCCAAGTACAAACCAGGCCCGCCTCTGCTTAGCTTACAAGATCAGATGAGATTGTGCTTGTTCAGGGTGGAAGGGCTGTAGATATTTGTTTCCTAATGACCTACATCTCTTATACATCTCAAAACCAGCATTGAAGGAAGCCGGAACAAGAGAAAAAAAAAAAAAGCCTACAGCACCTGGTATTCCCAGGTGGTCTCCCATCCAAGTACTAACCAGGCCCGGCCCTGCTTAGGTTCCAAGATCAGACAAGAATGGGCTTGTTCAGGGTGGTGTGGCTGTAGGTATTGGTTTTCTAATGAACTACATCTCTTATACATATGAAAACCAGCATTGAAGGAAGCCGGAACAAGAGAGAAAGAAAAAAAAAAGGCCTACAGCACCTGGTATTCCCAGGTGGTCTCGCATCCAAGAACTAACCAGGCCCCACCCTGCTTAGCTTCCAAGATCAGACAAGATTGTGTTTGTTCAGGGTGGTGTGGCTGTAGGTATTGCTTTCTTAATGACCTACATCTCTTATACATCTCAAAACCAGCATTGAAGGAAGCCGGAACAAGAGAGAAAAAAAAGGCCTACAGCACCTCGTATTCCCAGGTGGTCTACCATCCAAGTACTAACCAGGCCCAGCCCTGCTTAGCATCCAAGATCAGATGAGATTGTGCTTGTTCAGGGTGGAGTGGCTGTAGATATTGGATTCCAAATGACCTACATCTCTTATACATCTCAAAACCAGCATTGAAGGAAGCCGGAACAAGAGAAAAAAAAAAAAGGCCTACAGCACCTGGTATTCCCAGGTAGTCTGCCATCCAAGTACTAACCAGGTCTGGCCCTGTTTAGCTTCCAAGATCAGCTGAGATTAGGCTTGTTCAGGGTGGTGTGGCTGTAGGTATTGGTTTCCTACTGACCTACATCACTTATACATCTCAAAACCAGCAATGAAGGAAGCCAGAACAAGAGAGAAAAAAAAAGGCCTTCAGCACCTGGTATTCCTAATTGCTTAGCTTCCAAGATCAGACGAGATTAGGCTTGTTCAGGGTGGTGTGGCTGTAGGTATTGGTTTCCTACTGACCTACATCTCTTATACATCTCAAAACCAGCATTGAAGGAAGCCAGAACAAGAGAGAAAAAAAAAAGGCCTACAGCACCTGGTATTCCCAGGTGGTCTCCCATTCAAGTACTAACCATGCCTGACGCTGCTTAGATTCCAAGATCAGACAAGATTGGGCTTGTTCAGGGTGGTGTGGCTGTAGGTATTGGTTTCCTAATAACCTACATCTCTTATACATCTCAAAACCAGCATTGAAGGAAGCCGGACAAGAGAGATAAAAAAAAAAGGCCTACAACATCTGGTATTCCCAGGTGGTCTCCCATCCAAGTACTAACAAGGCCTGGCCCTGCTTACCTTCCAAGATCAGACGAGAGCGGGCTTGTTCAGGGTGGTGTGGCTGTAGGTATTGATTTCCTATTGACCTACATCTCTTATACATCTCAAAACCAGCATTGAAGGAAGCCGGAACGAGAGAGAAAAAGAAAAGACCTACAGCACCTGGTATTCCCAGGTGGTGTCCCATCCAAGTACTAACCAGGTCCGGCCTTGTTTAGATTCCAAGATCAGACGAGATTGGGCTTTTTCAGGGTGGTGTGGCTGTAGGTATTGGTGTCCTAATGACCTACATCTCTTATACATCTGAAAACCAGCATTGAAGGAAGCCGGAACAAGAGAGAAAAAAAAAAGGCCTACAGCCCCTTGTATTCCCAGGTGGTCTCCCATCCAAGTACTAACCAGGTCCGGCCCGGCTTAGCTTCCAAGATCAGACGAGATTGGGCTTGTTCAGGGTGGTGTGGCTGTAGGTATTGTTTTCCTATTGACCTACATCTCTTATACATCTCAAAACCAGCATTGAAGGAAGCTGGAACAAGAGAGAAAAAAAAAAGGCCTACAGCACCTTGTATTCCCAGGTGGTGTCCCATCCAAGTACTAACCAGGTCCGGCCCTGTTTAGCTTCCAAGATCAGACGAGATTGGGCTTTTTCAGGGTGGTGTGGCTGTAGGTATTGGTGTCCTAATGACCTACATCTCTTATACATCTGAAAACCAGCATTGAAGGAAGCCGGAACAAGAGAGAAAAAAAAAAGGCCTACAGCCCCTTGTATTCCCAGGTGGTCTCCCATCCAACTACTAATCAGGTCCGGCCCGGCTTAGCTTACAAGATCAGACGAGATTGGGCTTGTTCAGGGTGGTGTGGCTGTAGGTATTGTTTTCCTATTGACCTACATCTCTTATACATCTCAAAACCAGCATTGAACGAAGCCGGCACAAGAGAGAAAAAAAGAAATGGCCTACAGCACCTGGTATTCCGAGGTGGTCTCCCATCCAAGTACTAACCAGGACCGGCCCTGCTTAGCTTCCAAGATCAGACAAGACTGAGTTTTTTTCAGGGTGGTGTGGCTGTAGGTATTGGTTTCCTATTGACCTACATCTCTTATACATCTCAAAACCAGCATTGAAGGAAGCCGGAACAAAAGAGAAAAAAAAAAGCCTACAGCACCTGGTATTCCCAGGTGGTCTCCCATCCAAGTACTAACCAGGCCCGGTGCTGCTTAGCTTCCAAGATCAGATGAGATTGGGCTTGTTCAGGGTGGTGTGGCTGTAGGTATTGGTTTCCTAACGACCTACATCTCTTATACATCTCAAAACCAGCATTGAAGTAAGCTGGAATAAGAGATAAAAAAAAAAGGCCTACAGCACCTGGTATTCCCAGGTGGTCTTCCATCCAAGTACTAACCAGGCCCAGCCCTGCTTAGCTACCAAGATCAGCTGAAATTGGGCTTGTTCAGCGTGGTGTGGTTGTAGGTATGGCTCTCTTAATGACCTACATCTCTTATACATCTCAAAACCAGCATTGAAGGAAGCGGGAACAAGAGAGAAAAAAAAAGGCCTACAGCACCTGGTATTCCCAATTGCTTAGCTTCCAAGATCAGATGAGATTAGGCTTGTTCAGGGTGGTGTGGCTGTAGGTGTTGATTTCCTATTGACCTACATCTCTTATACATCTCAAAACCAGCATTGAAGGAAGCCGGAACAAGAGAGAAAAAGAAAAGGCCTACAGCACCTGGTATTCCCAGGTGGTCTCCCATCCAAGTACTAACCAGGTCCGGCCCTGCTTAGCTTCCAAGATCAGACGAGATTGGGCTTTTTCAGGGTGGTGTGGCTGTAGGTATTGGTTTCTTAATGACCTATAACTCTTATACATCTGAAAACCAGCATTGAAGGAAGCCGGAACAAGAGAGAAAAAAAGAAGGTCTACAGCACCTTGTATTCCCAGGTGGTCTTCCATCCAAGTACTAACCAGGTCCGGCCCTGCTTAGCTTCCAAGATCAGACGAGATTGGGCTTGTTCTGGGTTGTGTGGCTGTAGGTATTGTTTGTCTATTGACCTACATCTCTTATACATCTCAAAACCAGCATTGAAGGAAGCCGGAACAAGAGAGAAAAAAAAAAAGGCCTACAGCACCTGGTATTCCCAGGTGGTCTCCCATCCAAGTACTAACCAGGCCCGGCCCTGCTTAGCTTCCAAGATCAGGCTTGTTCAGGGCGGTGTGGCTGTAGGTATTGGTTTCCTATTGACCTACATATCTTATACATCTCAAAACCAGCATTGAAGGAAGCCGGTAAAGAGAGAAAAAAAAAAGAATACAGCACCTGGTATTCCCAGGTGGTCTCCCATCCAAGTACTAACCAGGGCCGGCTATGCTTAGTTTACAAGATCAGACGAGATTGAGCTTGTTCAGGGTGGTGTAACTGTATGTATTTGTTTCTTTTTGACCTACATCTCCTATAATCTCAAAACCAGCATTGAAGGAAGCCAGAACAAGAGAGAAAAAAAATAGGCTTACAGCACCTGGTATTCCCAGGTGGTCTCCCATCCAAGCAGTAACCAGGCTCGGCCCTGCTTAGCTTACAAGATCAGATGAGATTGTGCTTGTTCAGGGTGGAGCAGCTGTAGATATTGGTTTGCTACTGACCTACATCTCTTATATATCTCAAAACCAGCATTGAAGGAAGCCAGAACAAGAGAGAAAAAAAAAAGGCTTACAGCACCTGGTATTCCCAATTGCTTAGCTTCCAAGATCAGACGAAATTAGGCTTGTTCAGGGTGGTGTGGCTGTAGATATTGGTTTCCTACTGACCTACATCTCTTATAGATCTCAAAACCAGCATTGAAGGAAGCCGGAACAAGAGAGAAAAAAAAAAAGCCTACAGCACCTTGTATTCCCATGTGGTCTCCCATCCAAGCACTAACCAGGTCAAGCCCTGCTTAGCTTCCAAGATCAGATGAGATTGGGTTTGTTCAGGGTGGTGTGGCTGTAGGTATTTGATTCCTAATGAACTACATCTCTTATACATCTCAAAACCAGCATTGAAGGAAGCTGGAACAAGAGAGAAAAAAAAAAGGCCTACAGCACCTGGTATTCCCAGGTGGTCTCCCATTCAAGTACTAACCAGGCCCGGCCCTGCTTAGCTTCCAAGATCAGACGAGATTGGGCTTGTTCAGGGTGCTGTGGCTGTAGGTATTGTTTTCTTATTGACCTACATCTCTTATACATCTAAAAACCAGCATTGAAGGAAGCCGGAACAAGAGAGAAAAAAAAAAAGCCTACAGCACCTGGTATTCCCAGGTGGTCTCCCACTTAAATACTAACCAGGCCCGGCCCTGCTTAGCTTCCAAGATCAGGCTTGTTCAGGGTGGTGCGGCTGCAGGTGTTGGTTTCCTATTGACCTACATCTCTTATACATCTCAAAACCAGCATTGAAGGAAGCCGGAACAAGAGAGAAAAAAATAAAGGCCTAGAGCACCTGGTATTCCCAGGTCGTCTCCCATCCAAGTACTAACCAGGTACAGCCCTGCTTAGCTACCAAGATCAGACGAGATTAGGCTTGTTCAGGGTGGTGTGGCTGTAGGTATTGGTTTCTTAATGACCTACATCTCTTATACATCTGAAAACCAGCATTGAAGGAAGCCGGAACAAGAGAGATAAAATAAAAAAGGAATACAGCACCTGGTATTCCCAGGTGGTCTCCCATCCAAGTACTAACCAGGCCTGGCCCTGCTTAGCTTCCAAGATCAGACAAGATTGGGCTTGTTCAGGGTGGTGTGGCTGTAGGTATTGTTTTCTATTGACCTACATCTCTTATACATCTCAAAACCAGCATTGAAGGAAGCCGGAACAAGACAGAAAAAAAAAGGCCTACAGCACCTTGTATTCCCTGGTGGTCTCGCATCCAAGTACTAACTAGGCCTGGCCCTGCTTAGCTTCCAAGATCAGACGAGATTGGGCTTGTTCAGGGTGGTGTGGCTGTAGGAATTGGTTTCTTATTGACCTACATCTCTTATACATCTAAAAACAAGCATTGAAGGAAGCCGGAACAAGAGAGAACAAAAAAAGGCCTACAGCACCTTGTATTCCCAGGTGGTCTCCTATCCAAATAATAACCAGGCCAAGCCCTGCTTAGCTTCCAAGATCAGATGAGATTGGGTTTATTCAGGGTGGTGTGGCTGTAGGTATTGGAATCCTAATGAACTACATCTCTTATACATCTCAAAACCAGCATTGAAGGAAGCCGGAACAAGAGAGAAAAAAAAAAGGCCTACAGCACCTGGTATTCCCAGGTGGTCTCCCATCCAAGTACTAACCAGGCCTGGCCCTGCTTAGCTTCCAAGATCAGATGAGATTGGGCTTGTTCAGGGTGGTGTGGCTGTAGGTATTGGTTTCCTAATGACCTACATCACTTATATATCTCAAAATAAGCATTGAAGGAAGCCGGGACAAGAGAGGAAAAAAAAAAGGCCTACAGCACCTGGTATTCCCAGGTGGTCTCCCATTCAAGTACTAACTAGGCCCGAAGCTGCTTATCTTTCAAGATTAGACGAGATTGTGCTTGTTCAAGGTGGAGTGGTTGTAGGTATTGGTTTCTTATTGACCTACATCTCTTATACATCTCAAAACCAGCATTGAAGGAAGCCGAAACAAGAGAGATAAAAAAAAAAAGGCCTACAGCAGCTGGTATTCCCAGGTGGTCTCCCATCCAAGTACTAACCAGGCCTGGCCCTGCTTAGCTTCCAAGATCAGACGAGATTGGCTTGTTCAGGGTGGAGTGGCTATAGGTGTTGGTTTCCTATTGACCTACATCTCTTATACATCCCAAAACCAGCATTGAAGGAAGCCGGAACAAGAGAGAAAAAAAAAAGGCCTACAGCACCTGGTATTCCCCGGTGGTCTCCCATCAAAGTACTAACCAGGTACGGCCCTGCTTAGCTTCCAAGATCAAACGAGATTGGGCTTGTTCAGAGATGTGTGGCTGTAGGTATTGGTTACCTATTGACCTACATCTCTTATAATCTCAAAACCAGCATTGAAGGAAGCCGAAACAAGAGAGATAAAAAAAAAAGGCCTACAGCACCTGGTATTCCCAGGTGGTCTCGCATCCAAGTACTAACCAGGCCCGTCCCTGCTTAGCTTCCAAGATCAGACGAGATTGGGCTTGTTCAGGATGGTGCGGCTGTAGGTATTGTTTTCCTATTGACCTACATCTCTTATACATCTAAAAACCAGCATTGAAGGAAGCCAGAACAAGAGAGAAAAAAAAAAGTACTAACCAGGCCCGGACCTGCTTAGCTTTCAAGATCAGACGAGATTGGGCTTGTTCAGGGTGGTGTGGCTGTAGGTATTGGGTCCCTATTGACCTACATCTCTTATACATCTCAAAACCAGCATTGAAGGAAGTCGGAACAAGAGAGAAAATAAAAAATGCCTACAGCACCTGGCATTCCCAGGTGGTCTCGCATCCAAGTACTAACCAGGCCCGGCTCTGCTTAGCTTCCAAGATCAGACGAGATTGGGCTTGTTCAGGGTGGTGTGGCTGTAGGTATTGTTTTCCTATTGACCTACATCTCTTATACATCTACAAACAAGCATTGAAGGAAGCTGGAACAAGAGAGAAAAAAAAAAAGCCTATAACACCTGTTGTTGCCAGGTGGTCTCCCATCCAAGTACTAACCAGGCCTAGCCCTGCTTAACTTCCAAGATCAGACGAGATTGGGCTTGTTCAGGATGGTGTGGCTGTAGGTATTGGTTTCCTATTGATCTACATCTCTTATACATCTCAAAACCAGCATTGAAGGAAGCCGGAACAAGAGAGATAAAAAAAAGGCCTACAGCAGCTGGTATTGCCAGGTGGTCTCCCATCAAAGTACTAACCAGGTCCGGCCCTGCTTAGCTTCCAAGATCAAACGAGATTGGGATTGTTCAGAGATGTGTAGCTGTAGGTATTGTGTTTGTATTGACTTACATCTCTTATAATCTCAAAACCAGCATTGAAGGAAGCCGGAACAAGAGAGAAAAAAAAAGGCCTACAGCACCTGGTATTCCCAGGTGGTCTCCCATCCAAGTACTAACCAGGCCCGGCCCTGCTTAGTTTCCAAGATCAGATGAGATTGGGCTTGTTCAGGGTGGTGTGGCTGTAGGTATTGTTTTCCTATTGACCTACATCTCTTATACATCTAGAAACCAGCATTGAAGGAAGCCGGAACAAGAGAGAAGAAAAAAAGGCCTACAGCACCTGGTATTCCCAGGTGGTCTCCCATCCAAGTACTAACCAGGCCCGGCTCTGCTTAGCTTCCAAGATCAAACGAGATTGGGCTTGTTCAGGGTGGTGTGGCTGTAGGTATTGGTTTCCTATTGACCTACATCTCTTATACATCTCAAAACCAGCATTAAAGGAGGCCGGAACAAGAGAGAAAAAAAAAAGCCTACAGCACCTGGTATTTCTAGGTGGTCTCCCATCCAAGTACTAACCAGGCCCAGCCCTGCTTAGCTTCCAAGATCAGACGAGATTGGGCTTGTTCAGGGTGGTGTGGCTGTAGGTATTGTATTCCTATTGACCTACATCTCTTATACATCTAAAAACAAGCATTGAAGGAAGCCGGAACAAGAGAGAAAAAAAAAAAGGCCTACAGCACCTGGTATTCCCAGGTGGTCTCCCATCCAAGTACTAACCAGGCCCGGCCCTGCTTAGCTTCCAAGATCAGACGAGATTGGGCTTGTCCAGGGTGGTGTGGCTGTAGGTATTGGTTTCCTAATGACCTACATCACTTATACATTTTAAAACCAGCATTGAAGGAAGCCAGAACAAGAGAGAAAAAAAAAAAGGCCTACAGCACCTGGTAATCCCAGGTGGTCTCCCATCCATGTACTAACTAGGCCTGGCGCGGCTTATCTTTCAAGATCAGACGAGATTGGGCTTGTTCAGGGTGGTGTGGCTGTAGGTATTGGTTTCCTATTGACCTACATCTCTTATACATCTCAAAACCAGCATTGAAGGAGGCCGGAACAAGAGAGAAAAAAAAAAAGCCTACAGCACCTGGTATTTCCAGGTGGTCTCCCATCCAAGTACTAACCAGGCCCAGCCCTGCTTAGCTTCCAAGATCAGACGAGATTGGGCTTGTTCAGGGTGGTGTGGCTATAGGTAACGGTTTCCTATTGACCTACATCTCTTATACATCTCAAAACCAGCATTGAAGGAAGTCGGACAAGAGAGAAAAAAAAAGGGCCTACAGCACCTGGTATTCCCTGGTGGTCTCGCATCCAAGTACTAACCAGGCCCGGCTCTGCTTAGCTTCCAAGATCAGGCTTGTTCAGGGTGGTGTGGCTGTAGGTATTGGTTTCCTATCGACCTACATCTCTTATACATCTAAAAACCAGCATTAAAGGAAGCCGGAACAAGAGAGAAAAAAAAAAGGCCTACAGCACCTGGTATTCCCAGGTGGTCTCCCATCCAAGTACTAAACAGACCTGTCCCTGCTTAGCTTCCAAGATCAGACGAGATTGGGCTTGTTCAGGGTGGTGTGGCTGTAGGTATTGTTTTCCTATTGACCTACATCTCTTATACATCTAGAAACCAGCATTGAAGGAAGCCGGAACAAGAGAGAAGAAAAAAAGGCCTACAGCACCTGGTATTCCCAGGTGGTCTCCCATCCAAGTACTAACCAGGCCCATCCCTGCTTAGCTTCCAAGATCAGACGAGATTGGGCTTGTGCAGGGTGGTGTGGCTGTAGGTATTGTTTTCCTATTGACCTACATCTCTAATACATCTAGAAACCAGCATTGAAGGAAGCCGGAACAAGAGAGAAGAAAAAAAGGCCTACAGCACCTGGTATTCCCAGGTGGTCTCGCAGCCCAGTACTAACCAGGCCTGGCTCTGCTTAGCTTCCAAGATCAGACGAGATTGGGCTTGTTCAGGGTGTTGTGGCTGTAGGATTTGGTTTCCTAATGACCTACATCACTTATACATCTGAAAACCAGCATTGAAGGAAGCCGGATCAAAAGAGAAAAAAAAAGGCCTACAGCACCTGGTACTCCCAGGTGGTCTCCCATCCATGTACTAACTAGGCCTGGCGCGGCTTATCTTTCAAGATCAGACGAGATTGTGCTTGTTCGAGGTGGAGTGGCTGTAGGTATTAGTTTCCTATTGACCTACATCTCTTATACATCTCAACACCAGCATTGAAGGAAGCCAGAACAAGAGAGAAAAAAAAAAGGCCTACAGCACCTGGTATTCCCAGGTGGTCTCCCATCCAAGTACTAACCAGGCCCGGCCCGGCTTAGCTTCCAAGATCAGATGAGATTGGACTTGCACAGGGTGGTGTGGCTGTAGGTATTGTTTTCCTATTGACCTACATCTCTTATACATCTAGAAACCAGCATTGAAGGAAGCCGGAACAAGAGAGAAGAAAAAAAGGCCTACAGCACCTGGTATTCCCAGGTGGTCTCCCATCCAAGTACTAACCAGGCCTGGCTCTGCTTAGCTTCCAAGATCAGACGAGATTGGGCTTGTTCAGGGTGGTGTGGCTCTAGGTATTTGTTTCCTATTGACCTACATCTCTTATACATCTCAAAACCAGCATTGAAGGAGGCCGGAACAAGAGAGAAAAAAAAAAGCCTACAGCACCTGGTATTTCCAGGTGGTCTCCCATCCAAGTACTAACCAGGCCCAGCCCTGCTTAGCTTCCAAGATCAGACGAGATTGGGATTGTTCAGGGTGTTGTGGCTGTAGGATTTGGTTTCTTAATGACCTACATCACTTATACATCTGAAAACCAGCATTGAAGGAAGGCGGATCAAAAGAGAAAAAAAAAGGCCTACAGCACCTGGTATTCCCAGGTGGTCTCCCATCCATGTACTAACTAGGCCTGGCGCTGCTTATCTTTCAAGATCAGACGAGATTGTGCTTGTTCAAGGTGGAGTGGCTGTAGGTATTAGTTTCCTATTGACCTACATCTCTTATACATCTCAACACCAGCATTGAAGGAAGCCGGAACAAGAGAGAAAAAAAAAAGGCCTACAGCACCTGGTATTCCCAGGTGGTCTCCCATCCAAGTACTAACCAGGCCCGGCCCAGCTTAGCTTCCAAGATCAGATGAGATTGGGCTTGTTCAGGGTGGTGTGGCTGTGGGTATTGTTTTCCTATTGACCTACATCTCCTATACATCTAGAAACCAGCATTGAAGGAAGCCGGAACAAGAGAGAAGAAAAAAAGGCCTACAGCACCTGGTATTCCCAGGTGGTCTCCCATCCAAGTACTAACCAGGCCTGGCTCTGCTTAGCTTCCAAGATCAGACGAGATTGGGCTTGTTCAGGGTGGTGTGGCTCTAGGTATTTGTGTCCTATTGACCTACATCTCTTATACATCTCAAAACCAGCATTGAAGGAGGCCGGAACAAGAGAGAAAAAAAAAAGCCTACAGCACCTGGTATTCCCAGGTGGTCTCCCATCCAAGTACTAACCAGGCCCAGCTCTGCTTAGCTTCCAAGATCAGACGAGATTGGGCTTGTTCAGGGTGGTGTGGCTCTAGGTATTGGTTTTCTATTGACCTACATCTCTTATACATCTCAAAACCAGCAATGAAGGAGGCCGGAACAAGAGAGAAAAAAAAAAGCCTACAGCACCTGGTATTTCCAGGTGGTCTCCCATCCAAGTACTAACCAGGCCCAGCCCTGCTTAGCTTCCAAGATCAGACGAGATTGGGCTTGTTCAGGGTGTTGTG
>NC_134405.1:284194684-284234684 GCF_038048845.1 Mixophyes fleayi | reverse complement strand
TGGTGTGGCTGTAAGTATTGTTTTCCAATTGACCTACATCTCTTATACATCGAAAAACAAGCATTGAAGGAAGCCGGAACAAGAGAGAAAAAAAAAAGCCTACAGCACCTGGTATTCCCAGGTGGTCTCCCATCCAAGTACTAACCAGGCCTAGCCCTGCTTAACTTCCAAGATCAGACGAGATTGGGCTTGTTCAGGATGGTGTGGCTGTAGGTATTGGTTTCCTAATGACCTACATCACTTATACATTTTAAAACCAGCATTGAAGGAAGCCAGAACAAGAGAGAAAAAAAAAAGTACTAACCAGGCCTGGACCTGCTTAGCTTTCAAGATCAGACGAGATTGGGCTTGTTCAGGGTGGTGTGGCTGTAGGTATTGGTTTCCTATTGACCTACATCTCTTATACATCTCAAAACCAGCATTGAAGGAGGCCGGAACAAGAGAGAAAAAAAACAGCCTACAGCACCTGGTATTTCCAGGTGGTCTCCCATCCAAGTACTAACCAGGCCCAGCCCTGCTTAGCTTCCAAGATCAGATGAGATTGGGCTTGTTCAGGGTGGTGTGGCTATAGGTAATGGTTTCCTATTGACCTACATCTCTTATACATCTCAAAACCAGCATTGAAGGAAGCCAGAACAAGAGAGAAAAAAAAAAGTACTAACCAGGCCTGGACATGCTTAGCTTTCAAGATCAGACGAGATTGGGCTTGTTCAGGGTGGTGTGGCTGTAGGTATTGGTTTCTTAGAGACCTACATCTCTTATACATCTCAAAACCAGCATTGAAGGAGGCCGGAACAAGAGAGAAAAAAAAAAGGGCCTATAGCACCTGGTATTCCCAGGTGGTCTTGCATCCAAGTACTAACCAGGCCCGGCTCTGCTTAGCTTCCAAGATCAGGCTTGTTCAGGGTGGTGTGGCTGTAGGTATTGTTTTCCTATTGACCTACATCTCTTATACATCTAGAAACCAGCATTGAAGGAAGCCGGAACAAGAGAGAAGAAAAAAAGGCCTACAGCACCTGGTATTCCCAGGTGGTCTCCCATCCAAGTACTAACCAGGCCTGGCCCTGCTTAGCTTCCAAGATCAGACGAGATTGGGCTTGTTCAGGGTGGTGTGGCTATAGGTAATGGTTTCCTATTGACCTACATCTCTTATACATCTCAAAACCAGCATTAAAGGAAGTCGGAACAAGAGAGAAAAAAAAAAGGGCCTACAGCACCTGGTATTCCCAGGTGGTCTCGCATCCAAGTACTAACCAGGCCCGGCTCTGCTTAGCTTCCAAGATCAGGCTTGTTCAGGGTGGTGTGGCTGTAGGTATTGGTTTCCTATTGACCTACATCTCTTATACATCTAAAAACCAGCATTGAAGGAAGCCGGAACAAGAGAGAAAAAAAAAAAGCCTACAGCACCTGGTATTCCCAGGTGGTCTCCCATCCAAGTACTAACCAGGCCTGGCCCTGCTTAGCTTCCAAGATCAGACGAGATTGGGCTTGTTTAGAGATGTGTAGCTGTAGGTTTTGGTTTCCTATTGACCTACATCTCTTATAATCTCAAAACCAGCATTGAAGGAAGCCGGAACAAGAGAGAAAAAAAAAAGGCCTACAGCACCTGGTATTCCCAGGTGGTCTCCCATCCAAGTACTAACCAGGCCCGTCCCTGCTTAGCTTCCAAGATCAGATGAGATTGGGCTTGTTCAGGGTGGTGTGGCTGTAGGTATTGTTTTCCTATTGACTTACATCTCTTATACATCTAAAAACAAGCATTGAAGGAAGCCGGAACAAGAGAGAAAAAAAAAAAAGCCTACAGCACCTAGTGTTCCCAGGTGGTCTCCCATCCAAGTACTAACCAGGCCCGGCCCTGCTTAGCTTCCAAGATCAGACGAGATTGGGCTTGTCCAGGGTGGTGTCGCTGTAGGTATTGGTTTTCGAATGACCTACATCACTTATACATTTTAAAACCAGCATTGAAGGAAGCCAGAACAAGAGAGAAAAAAAAAAGTACTAACCAGGCCCGGACCTGCTTAGCTTTCAAGATCAGATGAGATTGGGCTTGTTCAGGGTGGTGTGGCTGTAGGTATTGGTTTTCTATTGACCTACATCTCTTATACATCTCAAAACCAGCATTGAAGGAGGCCGGAACAAGAGAGAAAAAAAAAAGCCTACAGCACCTGGTATTCCCAGGTGGTCTCCCATCCAAGTACTAACCAGGGCTGTCCCTGCTTAGCTTCCAAGATCAGACGAGATTGGGCTTGTTCAGGGTGGTGTGGCTGTAGGTATTGGTTTTCTATTGACCTACATCTCTTATACATCTAGAAACCAGCATTGAAGGAAGCCGGAACAAGAGAGAAGAAAAAAAGGCCTACAGCACCTGGTATTCCCAGGTGGTCTCCCATCCAAGTACTAACCAGGGCTGTCCCTGCTTAGCTTCCAAGATCAGACGAGATTGGGCTTGTTCAGGGTGGTGTGGCTGTAGGTATTGTTTTCCTATTGACCTACATCTCTTATACATCTAGAAACCAGCATTGAAGGAAGCCGGAACAAGTGAGAAGAAAAAAAGGCCTACAGCACCTGGTATTCCCAGGTGGTCTCCCATCCAAGTACTAACCAGGTCTGGCCCTGCTTAGCTTCGAAGATCAGACGAGATTGTGCCTGTTCAGGGTGGAGTGGCTGTAGGTATGGTTTTCCTATTGACCTACATCTCTTATACATCTAAAAAACCAGCATTGAAGGAAGCCGGAACAAGAAAGAAAAAAAAAAGGCTTACAGCACCTGGTATTCCCAATTGCTTAGCTTCCAAGATCAGACGAAATTAGGCTTGTTCAGGGTGGTGTGGCTGTAGATATTGGTCTCCTACTGACCTACATCTCTTATACATCTAAAAACCAGCATTGAAGGAAGCCAGAACAAGAGAGAAAAAAAAATGGCCTACAGCACCTGGTATTCCCAGGTGGTCTCCCATTCAAGTACTAACCAGGCCCGGCCCTGCTTAGCTTCCAAGATCAGACGAGATTGGGCTTGCTCAGGGTGGTGTGGCTGTAGATATTGGTTTCCTAATGACCTACATCTCTTATACATCTCAAAACCAGCATTGATGGAAGCCGGAACAAGAGAGATAAAAAAAAAAGGCCAACAGCACGTGGTATTCCCAGGTGTTCTCCCATCCAAGTACTAACCAGGCCTGGCCCTGCTTAGCTTCCAAGATCAGACGAGATTGGGCTTGTTCAGGGTGGTGTGGCTGTAGGTATGGTTTTCCTATTGACCTACATCTCTTATACATCTAAAAAACCAGCATTGAAGGAAGCCGGAACAAGAGAGAAAAAAAAAAAGTCTACAGCACCTGCTATTCCCAGGTGGTCTCCCATCCAAGTACTAACCAGGCCCAGCCCTGCTTAGCTGCCAAGATCAGACGATATTGGGCTTGTTCAGGGCGGTGTGGCTGTAGGTATTGGTTTCCTATTGACCTACATCTCTTATACATCTCAAAACCAGCATTGAAGGAAGCCGGAACAAGAGAGAAAAAAAAAAAGGCCTACAGCACCTTGTATTCCCAGGTGGTCTCAAACCCAAGTACTAACCAGGCCAAGCCCTGCTCAGCTTCCAAGATCAGATGAGATTGCGCTTTTTTTAGGGTGGTATGGCTGTAGGTATTGGATTCCTAATGAACTACATCTCTTATACTTCTCAAAACCAGCACTGAAGGAAGCCAGAACAAGAGAGAAAAAAAAAAGGCTTACAGCACCTGGTATTCCCAATTGCTTAGCTTCCAAGATCAGATGAGATTAGGCTTGTTCAGGGTGGTGTGGCTGTAGATATTGGTTTCCTACTGACCTACATCTCTTATACATCTCAAAACCAGCATTGAAGGAATCCGGAACAAGAGAGATAAAAAAAAAGGCCTACAGCACCTGGTATTCCCAGGTGTTCTCCCATCCAGGTACTAACCAGGTCTGACCCTGCTTAGCTTCCAAGATCAGATGAGATTGCACTTTTTTTAGGGTGGTGTGGCTGTAGGTATTGGTTTCTTAATGATCTACATATCTTATACATCTGAAAACCAGCATTGAAGGAAGCCGGACCAAGAGAGAAAAAAAAAAGCCTACAGCACCTGGTATTTCCAGGTGGTCTCCCATCCAAGTACTAACCAGGCCCAACCCTGCTTAGCTTTTAAGATCAGACGAGATTAGGCTTGTTCAGGGTGGTGCGGCTGTAAGTATTACTTTCCTAATGACCTAAATCTCTTATACATCTCGAAACCAGCATTGAATGAAGCCGGAACAAGAGAGATAAAAAAAAAAGGCCTACAGCACCTTGCATTCCCAGGTGGTCTCCCATCCAAGCACTAACCAGGCCCAGCCCTGCTTAGCTTCCAAGATCAGATGAGATTGTGCTTGTTCAAGGTGGAGTGGCTGTAGATATTGGTTTTCTAATGACCTACATCTCTTATACATCTCAAAACCAGCATTGAAGGAAGCCGGAACAGGAGAGATAAAAAAAAAAAGGCCTACAGCACCTGATATTCCCAGGTGGTCTCCCATCCAAGTACTAACGAGGTCTGGCCCTGCTTAACTTCCACGATCAGACGAGATTGCGCTTTTTTTAGGGTGGTGTGGCTATAGGTATTGGTTTCCTAATGAGCTACATCTCTTATACATCTGAAAACCAGCATTGAAGGAAGCCGGAACAAGAGAGAAAAAAAAAAGGCCAACAGCACCTGTTATTCCCCGGTGGTCTCCCATCCAAGTACTAACCAGGCCCAACCCTGCTTACCTTTCAAGATCAGATGAGATTGGGCTTGTTCAGGGTGCTGTGGCTGTAGGTATTGTCTTTCTAATGACCTACATCTCTTTTACATCTTAAAACCAGCATTGTAGGAATCCGGAACAAGAGAGATAAAAAAAAAAGGCCTACAGCACATGGTATTCCCAGGTGTTCTCCCATCCAAATACTAACCAGGTCCGGCCCTGCTTAGCTTCCAAAATCAGACGAGATTGGGCTTTTTCAGGGTGGTGGGACTGTAGGAATTGGTTTCTTATTGACCTACATCTATTATACATCTCAAAACCAGCATTGAAGGAAGCCAAAACAAGAGAGAAAAAAAATGAAAACCTACAGCACCTGGTATTCCCAGGTGGTCTCCCATCCAAGTGCTAACCAGGCCTGGCCCTGCTTAGCTTCCAAAATCAGACAAGATTGGGCTTGTTCAGGGTGGTGTGGCTGTAGGTATTGGTATTCTATTGACCTACATCTCTTATACATCTCAAAACCAGCATTGAAGGAAGCCGGAACAAGAGAAAAAAAAAAGGCCTACAGCACCTGGTATTCCCAGGTGGTCTCCCATCCAAGTACTAACCAGGTCTGGCCCTGCTTAGCTTCCAAGATCAGATGAGATTGTGCTTTTTTTAGGGTGGTGTGGCTGTAGGTGTTGTTTTTTTAATGACTTACATCTCTTATACATCTGAAAACCAGCATTGAAGGAAGCCAGAACAAGAGAGGAAAAAAAAAAAGGCCTACAGCACCTGGTATTCCCAGGTGGTCTCCCACCCAAGTACTAACCAGGCGTGGCCCTGCTTAGCTTCCAAAATCAGACAAGATTGGGCTTGTTCAGGGTGGTGTGGCTGTAGGTATTGTTTTCATATTGACCTACATCTCTTATAAATCTAAAAACCAACATTGAAGGAAGCCGGAACAAGAGAAAAAAAAAAAAGGCCTACAGCACCTGGTATTCCCAGGTGGTCCCCCATCAAAGTACTAACCAGGTCTGGCCCTGCTTATCTTCCAAGATCAGACGAGATTGGGCTTGTTCAGGGTGGTGTGGCTGTAGGTATTGGTTTTATAATGAACTACATCTCTTATACATCTCAAAACCAGCATTGAAGGAAGCCGGAACAAGAGAGAAAGAAAAAAGGCCTACAGCACCTGGTATTCCTAGGTGGTCTCCCATCTAAGAACTAACCAGGCCCGGCCCTGCTTAGCTTCCAAGATCAGACGAGATTGTGCTTGTTCAGGGTTGTGTGGCTGTAGGTATTGGCTTCCAAATGACCTACATCTCTTATACATCTCAAAACCAGCATTGAAGGAAGCCGGAACAAGAGAAAAAAAAAAAAGCCTACAGCGCCTGGTATAACCAGGTGGTCTGCCATCCAAGTACTAACCAGGTCTGGCCCTGCTTAGCTTCCAAGATCAGATGAGATTAGGCTTGTTCAGGGTGGTGTGGCTGTAGGTGTTGCTTTCCTACTGACCTACATTTCTTATACATCTCAAAACCAGCATTGAAGGAAGCCAGAACAAGAGAGAAAAAAAAAAGGCCTACAGCACCTGGTATTCAGGGTGGTTTGGCTGTAGGTATTGATTTCTTATTGACCTACATCTCTTATACATCTCAAAACCAGCATTGAAGGAAGCCGGAACAAGAGAGAAAAAAAAAAAGCCTACAGCACCTGGTATTCCCAGGTGGTCTCCCATAAAATTACTAACCAGGCCTGGCCCTGCTTAGCTTCCAAGATCAGGCTTGTTCAGGGTGGTGTGGCTGTAGGTATTGGTTTCCTATTGCCCTACATCTCTTATACATCTCAAAACCAGCATTGAAGGAAGTCGGAAGAAGAGAGAAAAAAAAAAGTCTACAGCACCTGGTATTCCCAGGTGGTATCCTATCCAAGTACTAACCAGGCCCAGCCCTGCTTAGCTTCCAAGATCAGATGAGATTGGGCTTGTTCAGGGTGGAGTGGCTGTACATATAGATTTCCTAATGACCTAAATCTCTTATACATCTCAAAACCAGCATTGAAGGAAGCCAGAACAAGAGAGAAAAAAAAAGGCTTACAGCACCCGGTATTCCCAATTGCTTAGCTTCCAAAATCAGACGAAATTAGGCTTGTTTAGGGTGGTGTGGCTATAGGTATTGGTTTCTTAATGACCTACATCTCTTATACATCTCAAAACCAGCATTGAAGGAAGCCGGAACAAGAGAGATAAAAAAAAAAGGCCAACAGCACCTGGTATTCCCAGGTGGTCTCCCATCAAAGTACTAACCAGGTCCGGCCCTGCTTTGCTTCCAAGATCAGTCGAGATTGTGCCTGTTCAGGGTGGAGTGGCTGTAGGTATTGGTTTCTTAATGACCTACATCTCTTATACATCTCAAAACCAGCATTGAAGGAAGCCAGAACAAGAGAGAAAAAAAAAAGGTCTAGAGCACCTGGTATTCCCAGGTGGTCTCCCATTCAAGTACTAACCAGGCCTGCCCCTGCTTAGCTTCCAAGATCAGACGAGATTGGTCTTGTTCAGGGTGGTGTGGCTGTAGGTATTGGTTTCCTATTGACCTACATCTCTTATACATCTCAAAACCAGCATTGAAGGAAGCCGGAACAAGAGAGAAAATAAAAAAGGCCTACAGCACCTGGTACTCCCAGGTGGTCTCCCTTCAAAGTACTAACTAGGTCCGACACTGCTTAGCTTCCAAGATCAGACGAGATTGGGCTTGTTCAGAGTGGTGTGGCTGTAGGTATTGGTTTCCTATTGACCTACATCTCTTATCATCTCAAAACCAGCATTGAAGGAAGCCGGAACAAGAGAGAAAAAAAAAGGCCTACAGCACCTGGTATTCCCAGGTGGTCTCCCATCCAATTACTAACCAGGCACAGCACTGCTTAGCTTCCAAGATCAGACGAGATTGAGCTTGTTCAGGGTGGTGTGGTTGTAGGTATTGGTTTTCTATTGACCTACATCTCTTATACATCTCAAAACCAGCATTGAAGGAAGCCAGAACAAGAGAGAAAAAAAAAAGGCTTACAGCACCTGGTATTCCCAATTGCTTAGCTTCCAAGATCAGACAAAATTAGGCTTGTTCAGGGTGGTGTGGCTGTAGATATTGGTTTCCTACTGACCTACATCTCTTATACATCTCAAAACCAGCATTGAAGGAAGCCAGAACAAGAGAGAAAAAAAAATGGCCTACAGCACCTGGTTTTCCCAGGTGGTCTCCCATTCAAGTACTAACCAGGCCCAGCGCTGCTTAGTTTCCAAGATCAGACGCGATTGGGCTTCCTCAGGGTGGTGTGGCTGTAGATATTGGTTTCCTAATGACCTACATCTCTTATACATCTCAAAACTAGCATTGATGGAAGCCGGAACAAGAGAGATAAAAAAAAAGGCCAACAGCACGTGGTATTCCCAGGTGGTCTCCCATCCAAGTACTAACCAGGCCTGGCCCTGCTTAGCTTCCAAGATCAGACGAGATTGGGCTTTTTCAGGGTGGTGTGGCTGTAGGAATTGGTTTCATATTGACCTACATCTCTTATACATCTCAAAACCAGCATTGAAGGAAGCCGGAACAAGAGAGAAAAAAAAAAGCCTACAGCACCTGGTATTCCCAGGTGGTCTCCCATCAAAGTACTAACCAGGTCTGGCCTTGCTTAGCTTTGAAGATCAGACGAGATTATGCTTGTTCAGGGTGGAGTGGCTGTAGGTATTGGTTTCCTAATGACCTACATCTCTTTTACATCTCAAAACCAGCATTGAAGGAAGCCAGAACAAGTGAGACAAAAAAAAGGCCTACAGCACCTGGTATTCTCAGGTGATCTCCGATCCAAGTACTAACCAGGCCCGGCTCTGCTTAGCTTCCAAGATCAGACGGAATTGGGCTTGTTCAGGGTGGTGTGGCTGTAGGTATTGTTTTCCTATTGACCTACATCTCTTATACATCTAAAAAACCAGCATTGAAGGAAGCCGGAACAAGAGAGAAAAAAAAAAGTCTACAGCATCTGCTATTCCCAGGTGATCTCCCATCCAAGTACTAACCAGGCCCAGCGCTGCTTAGCTGCCAAGATAAGACGATATTGGGCTTGTTCAGGGTGGTGTGGCTGTAGGTATTGGTTTCCTATTGACCTACATCTCTTATACATCTCAAAACCAGCATTGAAGGAAGCCGGAACAAGAGAGAAAAAAAAAAAGGCCTACAGCACCTTGTATTCCCAGGTGGTCTCCCATCCAAGTACTAACCAGGCCAAGCCCTGCTCAGCTTCCAAGATCAGATGAGATTGGGTTTGTTCAGGGTGGTATGGCTATAGGTATTGGATTCCTAATGAACTACATCTCTTATACATCTCAAAACCAGCATTGAAGGAAGCCAGAACAAGAGAGAAAAAAAAAAGGCTTACAGCACCTGGTATTCCCAATTGCTTAGCTTCCAAGATCAGATGAGATTAGGCTTGTTCAGGGTGGTGTGGCTGTAGATATTGGTTTCCTACTGACCTACATCTCTTATACATCTCAAAACCAGCATTGAAGGAAGCCAAAACAAGAGAGAAAAAAAAAAGGCCTACAGCACCAGGTAATCCCAGGTGGTCTCCTATTCAAGTACTAACCAGGCCTGGCCCTGCTTAGCTTCCAAGATCAGACGAGATTGGGCTTGTTCAGGGTGGTGTGGCTGTAGGTAGTGGTTTCCTATTGACCTACATCTCTTATACATCTCAAAACCAGCATTGAAGGAAGCCGGAACAAGAGAAAAAAAAAAAAAGGCCTACAGCACCTGGTATTCCCAGGTATTCTCCCTTCAAAGTACTAAGTAGGTCTGGCACTGCTTAGCTTCCAAGATCAGACGAGATTGGGCTTGTTCAGAGTGGTGTGGCTTTAGGTATTGGTTTCCTATTGACCTACATCTCTTATAATCTCAAAACCAGCATTGAAGGAAGCCGGAACAAGAGAGAAAAAAAAAAGGCCTACAGCACCTGGTATTCCCAGGTGGTCTCCCATCCAAGTACTAACCAGGCATGGCCCAGCTTAACTTCCAAGATCAGATGAGATTGTGGTTGTTCAGGGTGGAGCGGCTGTAGGTTTTGGTTTCTTAATGACCTACATCTCTTATACATCTCAAAACCAGCATTGAAGGAAGCCGGAACAAGAGAGAAAAAAAAAAAGGCCTACAGCACCTGGTATTCTCAGGTGGTCTCTGATCCAAGCACTAACCAGGCCTGGCCCTGCTTAGCTTCCAAGATTAGAACAGATTGGGCTTGTTCAGGGTGGTGTGGCTGTGGGTATTGTTTTCCTATTGACCTACATCTCTTATACATCTAAAAACCAGCATTGAAGGAAGCCGGAACAAGAGTGAAAAAAAAAAGCCTACAGCACCTGGTATTCCCAGGTGGTCTCCCATTCAAGTACTAACCAGGCCTGGCCCTGCTTAGCTTCCAAGATCAGATGAGATTGGGCTTGTTCAGGGTGGTGTGGCTGTAGGTATTGTTTTCCTATTGACCTACATCTCTTATACATCTAAAAAACCAGCATTGAAGGAAGCCGGAACAAGAGAGAAAAAAAAAAAGTCTACAGCACCTGCTATTCCCAGGTGGTCTCCCATCCAAGTACTAAACAGGCCCAGCGCTGCTTAGCTGCCAATATCAGTCGATATTGGGCTTGTTCAGGGTGGTGTAGCTGTAGGTATTGGTTTCGTATTGACCTACATCTCTTATACATCTCAAAACCAGCATTGAAGGAAGCCGGAACAAGAGAGAAAAAAATAAAGGCCTACAGCACCTTGTATTCGCAGGTGGTCTCCCATCCAAGTACTAACCAAGCCAAGCCCTGCTCAGCTTCCAAGATCAGATGAGATTGGGTTTGTTCAGGGTGGTATGGCTATAGGTATTGGATTTCTAATGAACTACATCTCTTATACATCTCAAAACCAGCATTGAAGGAAGCCAGAACAAGAGAGAAAAAAAAAAGGCTTACAGCACCTGGTATTCCCAATTGCTTAGCTTCCAAGATCAGATGAGATTAGGCTTGTTCAGGGTGGTGTGGCTGTAGGTATTGGTTTCCTACTGACCTACATCTCTTATACATCTCAAAACCAGCATTGAAGGAAGCCAGAACAAGAGAGAAAAAAAAAAAGCCTACAGCACCAGGTATTCCCAGGTGGTCTCCCATTCAAGTACTAACCAGGCCTGGCCCTTCTTAGCTTCCAAGATCAGACGAGATTGGGCTTGTTCAGGGTGGTGTGGCTGTAGGTAGTGGTTTCTTATTGACCTACATCTCTTATACATCTCAAAACCAGCATTGAAGGAAGCCGGAACAAGAGAAAAATAAAAAAGGCCTACAGCACCTGGTATTCCCAGGTATTCTCCCTTCAAAGTACTAACTAGGTCTGGCACTGCTTAGCTTCCAAGATCAGACGAGATTGGGCTTGTTCAGAGTGGTGTGGCTGTAGGTATTGGTTTCCTATTGACCTACATCTCTTATAATCTCAAAACCAGCATTGAAGGAAGCCGGAACAAGAGAGAAAAAAAAAAGGCCTACAGCACCTGGTATTCCCAGGTGGTCTCCCATCCAAGTACTAACCAGGCATGGCCCTGCTTAACTTCCAAGATCAGATGAGATTGTGGTTGTTCAGGGTGGAGTGGCTGTAGGTTTTGGTTTCTTAATGACCTACATCTCTTATACATCTCAAAACCAGCATTGAAGGAAGCCGGAACAAGAGAGAAAAAAAAAAAAGGCCTACAGCACCTGGTATTCTCAGGTGGTCTCTGATCCAAGTACTAACCAGGCCTGGCCCTGCTTAGCTTCCAAGATTAGACCAGATTGGGCTTGTTCTGGGTGGTGTGGCTGTAGGTATTGTTTTCCTATTGACCTACATCTCTTATACATCTAAAAACCAGCATTGAAGGAAGCCGGAACAAGAGTGAAAAAAAAAAGCCTACAGCACCTGGTATTCCCAGGTGGTCTCCCATTCAAGTACTAACCAGGCCTGGCCTTGCTTAGCTTCCAAGATCAGATGAGATTGGGCTTGTTCAGGGTGGTGCGGCCGTAGATATTGGTTTCCTATTGACCTACATCTCTTATACATCTCAAAACCAGCATTGAATGAAGCCGGAACAAGAGAGAAAAAAAAAAGGCCTACGGAACCTGGTATTCTCAGGTGGTCTCCCTTCAAAGTACTAACTAGGTCCGGCACTGCTTAGCTTCCAAGATCAGACGAGATTGGGCTTGTATAGAGTGGTGTGGCTGTAGGTGTTGTTTTCCTAATGACTTACATCTCTTATACATCTGAAAACCAGCATTGAAGGAAGCCAGAACAAGAGAGGAAAAAAAAAAAAAAGCCTACAGCACCTGGTATTCCCAGGTGGTCTCCCACCCAAGTACTAACCAGGCCTGGCTATGCTTAGTTTCCAAGATCAGATGAGATTGAGCTTGTTCAGGGTGGTGTGACTATAGGTATTTGTTTCTTTTTGACCTACATCTCCTATAATCTCAAAACCAGCATTGAAGGAAGCCGGAACAAGAGAGAAAACAAAAGGCCTACAGCACCTGGTATTCCAAGGTGGTCTCCCATCCAAGTACTAACCAGGCCCGGCCCTGCTTAGCTTACAAGATCAGACAAGATTGTGCTTGTTCAGGGTGGAGTGGCTATAGATATTTGTTTCCTAATGACCTACATCTCTTATACATCTCAAAACCAGCATTGAAGGAAGCCGGAAAAAGAGAAAAAAAAAAAAAAAGCCTACAGCACCTGGTATACCCAGGTGGTCTGCCATCCAAGTACTAACCAGGTCCGGCCCTGCTTAGCTTCCAAGACCAGACGAGATTAGGCTTGTTCAGGGTGGTGTGGCTGTAGGTGATGGCTTCCTACTGACCTACTTTTCTCATACATCTCAAAACCAGCATTGAAGGAAGCCAGAACAAGAGAGAAAAAAAAAGGCCTACAGCACCTGGTATTCCCAATTGCTTAGCTTCCAAGATCAGACGAGATTAGGCTTGTTCAGGGTGGTGTGGCTGTAGATATTGGTTTCCTACTGACCTACATCTCTTATACATCTCAAAACCAGCATTGAAGGAAGCCAGAACAAGAGAGAAAAAAAAAAAGGCCTACAGCACCTGGTATTCCCAGGTGGTCTCCCATCCAATTACTAACCAGGCCCAGCCCTGCTTAGCTTCCAAGATCTGATGAGATTGTGCTTGTTCAGGGTGGAGTGGCTGTAGATATGGAATTCCAAATGACCTGCATCTCTTATACATCTCAAAACCAGCATTGAAGGAAGCCGGAACAAGAGAAAAAAAAAAAAAAGCCTACAGCACCTGGTATTCCCAGGTAGTCTGCCATCCAAGTACTAATCAGGCCTGGCGCTGCTTAGCTTCCTAGATCAGCCGAGATTAGGCTTGTTCAGGGTGGTGTGGCTGTAGGTATTGATTCCCTATTGACCTACATCTCTTATACATCTCAAAACCAGCATTGAAGGAAGCCGGAACAAGAGAGAAAAAGAAAAGGCCTACAGCACCTGGTATTGCCAGGTGGTGTCCCATCCAAGTATTAACCAGGTCCGGCCCTGCTTAGCTTCCAAGATCAGACAAGATTGGACTTTTTCAGGGTGTTATAGCTGTAGGTATTGGTTTCCTAATGACCTACATCTCTTATACATCTGAAAACCAGCATCGAAGGAAGCCGGAACAAGAGAGAAAAAAAAAAGGCCTACAGCACCTTCTATTCCCAGGTGGTCTCCCATCCAAGTACTAACCAGGTGCGGCCCTGCTTAGCTTCCAAGATCAGATGAGATTGGGCTTGTTCAGGGTGGTGTGGCTGTAGGTATAGTTTTCTTATTGACCTACATCTCTTATACATCTCAAAACCAGCATTGAAAGAAGCCGGAACAAGAGAGAAAAAAATAAGGCCTACAGCACCTTGTATTCCCAGGTGGTCTCCCAACCAAGTACTAACCAGGTCTGGCCCTGCTTAGCTTCCAAGATCAGACAAGATTGGACTTTTTCAGGGTGGTGTGGCTGTAGGTATTGGTTTCCTAATGACCTACATCTCTTATACATCTGAAAACCAGCATTGAAGGAAGCCGGAACAAAAGAGAAAAAAAAAGGCCTACAGCACCTGGGATTCCCAGGTGGTCTCCCATCCAAGTACTAACCAGGCCCAGCCCTGTTTAGCTACCAAGATCAGCTGAAATTGGGCTTTTTCAGGGTGGTGTGGCTGTAGGTATTAGTTTCCTATTGACCTACATCTTTTATACATCTCAAAACCAGCATTGAAGGAAGCCGGAACAAAAGAGAAAAAAAAAGGCCTACAGCACCTGGTATTCCCAGGGGGTCTCCCATCCAAGTACTAACCAGGCCCGGCCCTGCTTAGCTTTCAAGATCAGATGAGATTTGGCTTGTTCAGGGTGGTGCGGCTGTAGGTATTGGTTTCCTAATGACCTACATCTCTTATACATCTCAAAACTAGCATTGAAGGAAGCCGGAACAAGAGAGAAAAAAAAAGGCCTACAGCACCTGGTATTCCCAATTGCTTAGCTTCCAAGATCAGACGAGATTAGACTTGTTCAGGGTGGTGTGGCTGTAGATATTGGTTTCCTACTGACCTACATCTCTTATACATCTCAAAACCAGCATTGAAGGAAGCCAGAACAAGAGAGAAAAAAAAAGGCCTACAGCACCTGGTATTCCCAGGTGGTCTCCCATCCAAGTACTAACCAGGTCCGGCCCTGCTTAGCTTCCAAGATCGGACTTTTTCAGGGTGGTGTGGCTGTAGGTATTGTTTTCCTATTGACCTACATCTCTTATACATCTCAAAACCAGCATTGAACGAACCCGGAACAAGAGAGAAAAAAAAAAAGGCCTACAGCACCTGGTATTCCGAGGTGGTCTCCCATCCAAGTACTAACCAGGCCCGGCCCTGCTTAGCTTCCAAGATCAGACGAGATTGGGCTTTTTCAGGGTGGTGTGGCTGTAGGTATTGGTTTCCAATTGACCTACATCTCTTATACATCTCAAAACCAGCATTGAAGGAAGCCGGAACAAAAGAGAAAAAAAAACGCCAACAGCACCCGGTATTTCCAGGTGGTCTCCCATCCAAGTACTAACCAGGCCTGACCCTGCTTAGCTTCCAAGATCAGATGAGATTGGACTTTTTCAGGGTGGTGTGGCTGTAGTTATAGGTTTCCTAATGACCTACATCTCTTATACATCTCAAAACCAGCATTGAAGGAAGCTGGAACAAGAGAGAAAAAAATAATGGCCTACAGCACCTGGTATTCCCAGGTGGTCTCCCATCCAAGTACTAACCAGGCCCAGCCCTGCTTAGCTACCAAGATCAGCTGAAATTGGCCTTGTTCAGGGTGGTGTGGCTGTAGGTATTGCTTTCTTAATGACCTACTTCTCTTATACATCTCAAAACCAGCATTGAAGGAAGCCGGAACAAGAGAGAAAAAAAAAGGCCTACAGCACCTGGTATTCCCAATTGCTTAGCTTCCAAGATCTGATGAGATTAGACTTGTTCAGGGTGGTGTGGCTGTAGATATTGGTTTCCTACTGACCTACATCTCTTATACATCTCAAAACCAGCATTGAAGGAAGCCAGAACAAGAGAGAAAAAAAAGGCCTACAGCACCTGGTATTCAGGGTGATTTGGCTGTAGGTATTGATTTCTTATTGACCTACATCTCTTATACATCTCAAAACCAGCATTGAAGGAAGCCGGAACAAGAGAGAAAAAGAAAAAGTCCTACAGCACCTGGTATTCCCAGGTGGTCTCCCATGGTGGTTTGGCTGTAGGTATTGATTTCTTATTGATCTACATCTCTTATACATCTCAAAACCAGCATTGAAGGAAGCCAGAACAAGAGAGAAAAAAAAAAGGCCTACAGCACCTGGTATTCCGAGGTGGTCTCCCATTCAAGTACTAACCAGGCCTGGCCCTTCTTAGCTTCCAAGATCAGATGAGATTGAGCTTGTTCAGGGTGGTGTGACTGTAGTTCTTTGTTTCTTTTTGACCTACATCTTCTATAATCTCAAAACCAGCATTGAAGGAAGCCGGAACAAGAGAGAAAAAAAAAGGCCTACAGCACCTGTTATTCCCAGGTGGTCTCCCATCCAAGTACTAACCAGGCCCGCCTCTGCTTAGCTTCCAAGATCAGACGAGATTGGGCTTGTTCAGGGTGGTGTGGCTGTAGGTATTGTTTTCCTATTGACCTACATCTCTTATACATCTTAAAACCAGCATTGAACGAACCCGGAACAAGAGAGAAAAAAAAAAAGGCCTACAGAACCTGGTATTCCGAGGTGGTCTCCCATCCAAGTACTAAGCAGACCCGGTCCTGCTTAGCTTCCAAGATCAGACGAGATTGGGCTTTTTCAGGGTGGTGTGGCTGTAGGTATTGGTTTCCAATTGACCTACATCTCTTATACATCTCAAAACCAGCATTGAAGGAAGCTGGAACAAGAGAGAAAAAAAAAAGGCCTACAGCACCTGGTATTCCGAGGTGGTCTCCCATTCAAGTACTAACCAGGCCTGGCCCTTCTTAGCTTCCAAGATCAGATGAGATTGAGCTTGTTCAGGGTGGTGTGACTGTAGTTATTTGTTACTTTTTGACCTACATCTTCTATAATCTCAAAACCAGCATTGAAGGAAGCCGGAACAAGAGAGAAAAAAAAAGGCCTACAGCACCTGTTATTCCCAGGTGGTCTCCCATCCAAGTACTAACCAGGCCCGCCTCTGCTTAGCTTACAAGATCAGATGAGATTGTGATTGTTCAGGGTGGAGGGGCTGTAGATATTTGTTTCTTAATGACCTACATCTCTTATACATCTCAAAACCAGCATTGAAGGAAACGGAACAAGAGAAAAAAAAAAAAGCCTACAGCACCTGGTATACCCAGGTGGTCTGCCATCCAAGTACTAACCAGGTCCGGCCCTGCTTAGCTTCAAAGTTCAGACGAGAGTAGGCTTGTTCAGGGTGGTGTGGCTGTAGGTGTTGGTTTCCTACTGACCTACATCTCTTGTACATCTCAAAACCAGCATTGAAGGAAGCCGGAACAAGAGAGAAAAAAAAAAGCCTACAGCACCTGGTATTCCCAGGTGGTCTCCCATCCAAGTACTAACCAGGTCTGGCCCTGCTTAGCTTCCAAGATCAGATGAGATTGGGCTTTTTCAGGGTGGTGTGGCTGTAGGTATTGGTTTCCTAATGACCTACATCTCTTATACATCTGAAAACCAGCATTAAAAGAAGCCAGAACAGGAGAGAAAAAAAAAGGCCTACAGCACCTTGTATTCCCAGGTGGTCTCCCATCCAAGTACTAACCAGGCCCGGCCCAGCTTAGCTTAAACGTTCAGACGAGATTGGGCTTGTTCAGGGTGGTGTGGCTGTAGGTATTGTTTTCCTATTGACCTACATCTCTTATACATCTCAAAACCAGCATTGAAGGAAGCCGGAACAAGAGAGAAAAAAAAGGCCTACAGCACCTGGTATTCCCAGGTGGTCTCCCATCCAAGTACTAACCAGGCCTGGCCCTGCTTAGGTTCCAAGATCAGACAAGAATGGGCTTGTTCAGGGTGGTGTGGCTGTAGGTATTGGTTTTCTAATGAACTACATCTCTTATACATCTCAAAACCAGCATTGAAGGAAGCCGGAACAAGAGAGAAAGAAAAGGCCTACAGCACCTGGTATTCCCAGGTGGTCTCGCATCCAAGAACTAACCAGGCCCCGCCCTGCTTAGCTTCCAAGATCAGACGAGATTGTGTTTGTTCAGGGTGGTGTGGCTGTAGGTATTGCTTTCCTAATGACCTACATCTCTTATACATCTGAAAACCAGCATTGAAGGAAGCCGGAACAAGAGAGAAAAAAAAGGCCTACAGCACCTGGTATTCCCAGGTGGTCTCCCATCCAAGTACTAACCAGGCCCAGCCCTGCTTAGCGTCCAAGATCAGATGAGATTGTGCTTGTTCAGGGTGGAGTGGCTGTAGATATTGGATTCCAAATGACCTACATCTCTTATACATCTCAAAACCAGCATTGAAGGAAGCCGGAACAAGAGAAAAAAAAAAAGGCCTACAGCACCTGGTATTCCCAGGTAGTCTGCCATCCAAGTACTAACCAGGTCCGGCCCTGTTTAGCTTCCAAGATCAGCTGAGATTAGGCTTGTTCAGGGTGGTGTGGCTGTAGGTATTGGTTTCCTACTGACCTACATCACTTATACATCTCAAAACCAGCATTGAAGGAAGCCAGAATAAGAGAGAAAAAAAAAGGCCTTCAGCACCTGGTATTCCTAATTGCTTAGCTTCCAAGATCAGACGAGATTAGGCTTGTTCAGGGTGGTGTGGCTGTAGGTATTGGTTTCCTACTGACCTACATCTCTTATACATCTCAAAACCAGCATTGAAGGAAGCCAGAACAAGAGAGAAAAAAAAAAGGCCTACAGCACCTGGTATTCCCAGGTGGTCTCCCATTCAAGTACTAACCATGCCTGACCCTTCTTAGATTCCAAGATCAGACAAGATTGGGCTTGTTCAGGGTGGTGTGGCTGTAGGTATTGGTTTCCTAATAACCTACATCTCTTATACATCTCAAAACCAGCATTGAAGGAAGCCGGACAAGAGAGATAAAAAAAAAAAGGCCTACAACATCTGGTATTCCCAGGTGGTCTCCCATCCAAGTACTAACAAGGCCTGGCCCTGCTTACCTTCCAAGGTCAGATGAGATCGGGCTTGTTCAGGCTGGTGTGGCTGTAGGTATTGATTTTCTATTGACCTACATCTCTTATACATCTCAAAACCAGCATTGAAGGAAGCCGGAACGAGAGAGAAAAAGAAAAGCCCTACAGCACCTGGTATTCCCAGGTGGTGTCCCATCCAAGTACTAATCTGGTCCGGCCCTGCTTAGCTTCCAAGATCAGACGAGATTGGGCTTTTTCAGTGTGGTGTGGCTGTAGGTATTGGTTTCCTAATGACCTACATCTCTTATACATATGAAAACCAGCATTGAAGGAAGCCGGAACAAGAGACAAAAAAAAAAGGCCTACAGCACCTTGTATTCCCAGGTGGTCTCCCATCCAAGTACTAAACAGGTCCGGCCCTGTTTAGCTTCCAAGACCAGATGAGATTGGGCTTTTTCAGGGTGGTTTGGCTGTAGGTATTGGTGTCCTAATGACCTACATCTCTTATACATCTGAAAACCAGCATTGAAGGAAGCCGGAACAAGAGAGAAAAAAAAACAGCCTACAGCCCCTTGTATTCCCACGTGGTCTCCCATCCAAGTACTATCCAGGTCCGGCCCGGCTTAGCTTCCAAGATCAGACGAGATTGGGCTTGTTCAGGGTGGTGTGGCTGTAGGTATTGTTTTCCTATTGACCTACATCTCTTATACATCTCAAAACCAGCATTGAACGAAGCCGGAACAAGAGAGAAAAAAAAAATGGCCTACAGCACCTGGTATTCCGAGGTGGTCTCCCATCCAAGTACTAACCAGGACCGGCCCTGCTTAGCTTCCAAGATCAGACAAGATTGAGTTTTTTTCAGGGTGGTGTGGCTGTAGGTATTGGTTTCCTATTGACCTACATCTCTTATACATCTCAAAACCAGCATTGAAGGAAGCCGGAACAAAAGAGAAAAAAAAAAAGCCTACAGCACCTGGTATTCCCAGGTGGTCTCCCATCCAAGTACTAACCAGGCCTGGCGCTGCTTAGCTTCCAAGATCAGATGAGATTGGGCTTGTTCAGGGTGGTGTGGCTGTAGGTATTGGTTTTCTAATGACCTACATCTCTTATACATCTCAAAACCAGCATTGAAGTAAGCTGGAATAAGAGAGAAAAAAAAAAGTCCTACAGCACCTGGTATTCCCAGGTGGTCTTCCATCCAAGTACTAACCAGGCCCAGCCCTGCTTAGCTACCAAGATCAGCTGAAATTGGGCTTGTTCAGGGTGGTGTGGTTGTAGGTATGGCCCTCTTAATGACCTACATCTCTTATACATCTCAAAACCAGCATTGAAGGAAGCCGGAACAAGAGAGAAAAAAAAATGCCTACAGCACCTGGTATTCCCAATTGCTTAGCTTCCAAGATCAGACGAGATTAGGCTTGTTTAGGGTGGTGTGGCTGTAGATATTGGTTTCCTACTGACCTACATATCTTATACATCTCAAAACCAGCATTGAAGGAAGCCAGAACAAGAGAGAAAAAAAAAGGCCTACAGCACCTGGTATTCAGGGTGGTTTGGTTGTAGGTATTGATTTCTTATTGACCTATATCTCTTATACATCTCAAAACCAGCATTGAAGGAAGCCGGAACAAGAGAGAATAAGAAAAAGGCCTACAGCACCTGCTATTCCCAGGTGGTCTCCCATGGTGGTTTGGCTGTAGGTATTGATTTCTTATTGACCTACATCTCTTATACATCTCAAAACCAGCATTGAAGGAAGCCAGAACAAGAGAGAAAAAAAAAAGGCCTACAGCACCTGGTATTCCCAGGTGGTCTCCCATTCAAGTACTAACCAGGCCCGTCCCTTCTTAGCTTCCAAGATCAGACGAGATTGAGCTTGTTCAGGGTGGTGTGACTGTAGTTATTTGTTTCTTTTTGACCTACATCTTCTATAATCTCAAAACCAGCATTGAAGGAAGCCGGAACAAGAGAGAAAAAAAAAGGCCTACAGCACCTGGTATTCCCAGGTGGTCTCCCATCCAAGTACTAACCAGGCCCGCCTCTGCTTAGCTTACAAGATCAGATGAGATTGTGCTTGTTCAGGGTGGAAGGGCTGTAGATATTTGTTTCCTAATGACCTACATCTCTTATACATCTCAAAACCAGCATTGAAGGAAGCCGGAACAAGAGAAAAAAAAAAAAAGCCTACAGCACCTGGTATACCCAGGTGGTCTGCCATCCAAGTACTAACCAGGTCCGACGCTGCTTAGCTTCCAAGATCAGACGATATTAGGCTTGTTCAGGGTGGTGTGGCTGTAGGTGTTGGTTTTCTACTGACCTACATCTCTTATACATCTCAAAACCAGCATTGAAGGAAGCCGGAACAAGAGAGAAAAAAAAAAGCCTACAGCACCTGGTATTCCCAGGTGGTCTCCCATCCAAGTACTAACCAGGTCTGGCCCTGCTTAGCTTCCAAGATCAGATGAGCTTGGGCTTTTTCAGGGTGGTGTGGCTGTAGGTATTGGTTTCCTAATGACCTACATCTCTTATACATCTGAAAACCAGCATTAAAAGAAGCCAGAACAGGAGAGAAAAAAAAGGCCTACAGCACCTTGTATTCCCAGGTGGTCTCCCATCCAAGTACTAACCAGGCCCGGCCCTGCTTAGCTTAAAAGTTCAGATGAGATTGGGCTTGTTCAGGGTGGTGTGGCTGTAGGTATTGTTTTCCTATTGACCTACATCTCTTATACATCTCAAAACCAGCATTGAAGGAAGCCGGAACAAGAGAGAAAAAAAAAGGCCTACAGCACCTGGTATTCCCAATTGCTTAGCTTCCAAGATCAGACGAGATTAGGCTTGTTCAGGGTGGTGTGGCTGTAGATATTGGTTTCCTACTGACCTACATCTCTTATACATCTCAAAACCAGCATTGAAGGAAGCCAGAACAAGAGAGAAAAAAAAAGGCCTACAGCACCTGGTATTCAGGGTGGTTTGGTTGTAGGTATTGATTTCTTATTGACCTATATCTCTTATACATCTCAAAACCAGCATTGAAGGAAGCCGGAACAAGAGAGAATAAGAAAAAGGCCTACAGCACCTGGTATTCCCAGGTGGTCTCCCATTCAAGTACTAACCAGGCCCGTCCCTTCTTAGCTTCCAAGATCAGACGAGATTGAGCTTGTTCAGGGTGGTGTGACTGTAGTTATTTGTTTGTTTTTGACCTACATCTTCTATAATCTCAAAACCAGCATTGAAGGAAGCCGGAACAAGAGAGAAAAAAAAAAGGCCTACAGCACCTGGTATTCCCAGGTGGTCTCCCATCCAAGTACAAACCAGGCCCGCCTCTGCTTAGCTTACAAGATCAGATGAGATTGTGCTTGTTCAGGGTGGAAGGGCTGTAGATATTTGTTTCCTAATGACCTACATCTCTTATACATCTCAAAACCAGCATTGAAGGAAGCCGGAACAAGAGAAAAAAAAAAAAAGCCTACAGCACCTGGTATTCCCAGGTGGTCTCCCATCCAAGTACTAACCAGGCCCGGCCCTGCTTAGGTTCCAAGATCAGACAAGAATGGGCTTGTTCAGGGTGGTGTGGCTGTAGGTATTGGTTTTCTAATGAACTACATCTCTTATACATATGAAAACCAGCATTGAAGGAAGCCGGAACAAGAGAGAAAGAAAAAAAAAAGGCCTACAGCACCTGGTATTCCCAGGTGGTCTCGCATCCAAGAACTAACCAGGCCCCGCCCTGCTTAGCTTCCAAGATCAGACAAGATTGTGTTTGTTCAGGGTGGTGTGGCTGTAGGTATTGCTTTCTTAATGACCTACATCTCTTATACATCTCAAAACCAGCATTGAAGGAAGCCGGAACAAGAGAAAAAAAAAAAAGGCCTACAGCACCTGGTATTCCCAGGTAGTCTGCCATCCAAGTACTAACCAGGTCTTGCCCTGTTTAGCTTCCAAGATCAGCTGAGATTAGGCTTGTTCAGGGTGGTGTGGCTGTAGGTATTGGTTTCCTACTGACCTACATCACTTATACATCTCAAAACCAGCAATGAAGGAAGCCAGAACAAGAGAGAAAAAAAAAGGCCTTCAGCACCTGGTATTCCTAATTGCTTAGCTTCCAAGATCAGACGAGATTAGGCTTGTTCAGGGTGGTGTGGCTGTAGGTATTGGTTTCCTACTGACCTACATCTCTTATACATCTCAAAACCAGCATTGAAGGAAGCCAGAACAAGAGAGAAAAAAAAAAGGCCTACAGCACCTGGTATTCCCAGGTGGTCTCCCATTCAAGTACTAACCATGCCTGACCCTGCTTAGATGCCAAGATCAGACGAGATTGGGCTTGTTCAGGGTGGTGTGGCTGTAGGTATTGGTTTCCTAATAACCTACATCTCTTATACATCTCAAAACCAGCATTGAAGGAAGCCGGACAAGAGAGATAAAAAAAAAAGGCCTACAACATCTGGTATTCCCAGGTGGTCTCCCATCCAAGTACTAACAAGGCCTGGCCCTGCTTACCTTCCAAGATCAGACGAGATCGGGCTTGTTCAGGGTGGTGTGGCTGTAGGTATTGATTTCCTATTGACCTACATCTCTTATACATCTCAAAACCAGCATTGAAGGAAGCCGGAACGAGAGAGAAAAAGAAAAGGCCTACAGCACCTGGTATTCCCAGGTGGTGTCCCATCCAAGTACTAACCAGGTCTGGCCCTGCTTAGCTTCCAAGATCAGACAAGATTGGGGTTTTTCATGGTGGTGTGGCTGTAGGTATTGGTTTCCTAATGACCTACATCTCTTATACATATGAAAACCAGCATTGAAGGAAGCCGGAACAAGAGAGTAAAAAAAAAGGCCTACAGCACCTTGTATTCCCAGGTGGTGTCCCATCCAAGTACTAACCAGGTCCGGCCTTGTTTAGATTCCAAGATCAGACGAGATTGGGCTTTTTCAGGGTGGTGTGGCTGTAGGTATTGGTGTCCTAATGACCTACATCTCTTATACATCTGAAAACCAGCATTGAAGGAAGCCGGAACAAGAGAGAAAAAAAAAAGGCCTACAGCCCCTTGTATTCCCAAGTGGTCTCCCATCCAAGTACTAACCAGGTCCGGCCCGGCTTAGCTTCCAAGATCAGACGAGATTGGGCTTGTTCAGGGTGGTGTGGCTGTAGGTATTGTTTTCCTATTGACCTACATCTCTTATACATCTCAAAACCAGCATTGAAGGAAGCCGGAACAAGAGAGAAAAAAAAAAGGCCTACAGCACCTTGTATTCCCAGGTGGTGTCCCATCCAAGTACTAACCAGGTCCGGCCCTGTTTAGCTTCCAAGATCAGACGAGATTGGGCTTTTTCAGGGTGGTGTGGCTGTAGGTATTGGTGTCCTAATGACCTACATCTCTTATACATCTGAAAACCAGCATTGAAGGAAGCCGGAACAAGAGAGAAAAAAAAAAGGCCTACAGCCCCTTGTATTCCCAGGTGGTCTCCCATCCAACTACTAACCAGGTCCGGCCCGGCTTAGCTTACAAGATCAGACGAGATTGGGCTTGTTCAGGGTGGTGTGGCTGTAGGTATTGTTTTCCTATTGACCTACATCTCTTATACATCTCAAAACCAGCATTGAACGAAGCCGGCACAAGAGAGAAAAAAAAAATGGCCTACAGCACCTGGTATTCCGAGGTGGTCTCCCATCCAAGTACTAACCAGGACCGGCCCTGCTTAGCTTCCAAGATCAGACAAGACTGAGTTTTTTTCAGGGTGGTGTGGCTGTAGGTATTGGTTTCCTATTGACCTACATCTCTTATACATCTCAAAACCAGCATTGAAGGAAGCCGGAACAAAAGAGAAAAAAAAAAGCCTACAGCACCTGGTATTCCCAGGTGGTCTCCCATCCAAGTACTAACCAGGCCTGGTGCTGCTTAGCTTCCAAGATCAGATGAGATTGGGCTTGTTCAGGGTGGTGTGGCTGTAGGTATTGGTTTCCTAACGACCTACATCTCTTATACATCTCAAAACCAGCATTGAAGTAAGCTGGAATAAGAGATAAAAAAAAAAGGCCTACAGCACCTGGTATTCCCAGGTGGTCTTCCATCCAAGTACTAACCAGGCCCAGCCCTGCTTAGCTACCAAGATCAGCTGAAATTGGGCTTGTTCAGCGTGGTGTGGTTGTAGGTATGGCTCTCTTAATGACCTACATCTCTTATACATCTCAAAACCAGCATTGAAGGAAGCGGGAACAAGAGAGAAAAAAAAAGGCCTACAGCACCTGGTATTCCCAATTGCTTAGCTTCCAAGATCAGATGAGATTAGGCTTGTTCAGAGTGGTGTGGCTGTAGGTGTTAATTTCCTATTGACCTACATCTCTTATACATCTCAAAACCAGCATTGAAGGAAGCCGGAACAAGAGAGAAAAAGAAAAGGCCTAGAGCACCTGGTATTCCCAGGTGGTCTCCCATCCAAGTACTAACCAGGTCCGGCCCTGCTTAGCTTCCAAGATCAGACGAGATTGGGCTTTTTCAGGGTGGTGTGGCTGTAGGTATTGGTTTCTTAATGACCTATAACTCTTATACATCTGAAAACCAGCATTGAAGGAAGCCGGAACAAGAGAGAAAAAAAAAAGGTCTACAGCACCTTGTATTCCCAGGTGGTCTTCCATCCAAGTACTAACCAGGTCCGGCCCTGCTTAGCTTCCAAGATCAGACGAGATTGGGCTTGTTCTGGGTTGTGTGGCTGTAGGTATTGTTTGTCTATTGACCTACATCTCTTATACATCTCAAAACCAGCATTGAAGGAAGCCGGAACAAGAGAGAAAAAAAAAAAGGCCTACAGCACCTGGTATTCCCAGGTGGTCTCCCATCCAAGTACTAACCAGGCCCGGCCCTGCTTAGCTTCCAAGATCAGGCTCGTTCAGGGCGGTGTGGCTGTAGGTATTGGTTTCCTATTGACCTACATATCTTATACATCTCAAAACCAGCATTGAAGGAAGCCGGTAAAGAGAGAAAAAAAAAAGAATACAGCACCTGGTATTCCCAGGTGGTCTCCCATCCAAGTACTAACCAGGGCCGGCTATGCTTAGTTTACAAGATCAGACGAGATTGAGCTTGTTCAGGGTGGTGTAACTGTATGTATTTGTTTCTTTTTGACCTACATCTCCTATAATCTCAAAACCAGCATTGAAGGAAGCCAGAACAAGAGAGAAAAAAAATAGGCTTACAGCACCTGGTATTCCCAGGTGGTCTCCCATCCAAGCAGTAACCAGGCTCGGCCCTGCTTAGCTTACAAGATCAGATGAGATTGTGCTTGTTCAGGGTGGAGCAGCTGTAGATATTGGTTTCCTACTGACCTACATCTCTTATATATCTTAAAACCAGCATTGAAGGAAGCCAGAACAAGAGAGAAAAAAAAAAGGCTTACAGCACCTGGTATTCCCAATTGCTTAGCTTCCAAGATCAGACGAAATTAGGCTTGTTCAGGGTGGTGTGGCTGTAGATATTGGTCTCCTACTGACCTACATCTCTTATAGATCTCAAAACCAGCATTGAAGGAAGCCGGAACAAGAGAGAGAAAAAAAAAGCCTACAGCACCTTGTATTCCCATGTGGTCTCCCATCCAAGCACTAACCAGGTCAAGCCCTGCTTAGCTTCCAAGATCAGATGAGATTGGGTTTGTTCAGGGTGGTGTGGCTGTAGGTATTTGATTCCTAATGAACTACATCTCTTATACATCTCAAAACCAGCATTGAAGGAAGCTGGAACAAGAGAGAAAAAAAAAAGGCCTACAGCACCTGGTATTCCCAGGTGGTCTCCCATCCAAGTACTAACCAGGCCTGGCCCTGCTTAGCTTCCAAGATCAGACGAGATTGGGCTTGTTCAGGGTGCTGTGGCTGTAGGTATTGTTTTCTTATTGACCTACATCTCTTATACATCTAAAAACCAGCATTGAAGGAAGCCGGAACAAGAGAGAAAAAAAAAAAGCCTACAGCACCTGGTATTCCCAGGTGGTCTCCCACTTAAATACTAACCAGGCCCGGCCCTGCTTAGCTTCCAAGATCAGGCTTGTTCAGGGTGGTGCGGCTGCAGGTGTTGGTTTCCTATTGACCTACATCTCTTATACATCTCAAAACCAGCATTGAAGGAAGCCGGAACAAGAGAGAAAAAAATAAAGGCCTAGAGCACCTGGTATTCCCAGGTCGTCTCCCATCCAAGTACTAACCAGGTACAGCCCTGCTTAGCTACCAAGATCAGACGAGATTAGGCTTGTTCAGGGTGGTGTGGCTGTAGGTATTGGTTTCTTAATGACCTACATCTCTTATACATCTGAAAACCAGCATTGAAGGAAGCCGGAACAAGAGAGATAAAATAAAAAAGGAATACAGCACCTGGTATTCCCAGGTGGTCTCCCATCCAAGTACTAACCAGGCCTGGCCCTGCTTAGCTTCCAAGATCAGACAAGATTGGGCTTGTTCAGGGTGGTGTGGCTGTAGGTATTGTTTTCTATTGACCTACATCTCTTATACATCTCAAAACCAGCATTGAAGGAAGCCGGAACAAGACAGAAAAAAAAAGGCCTACAGCACCTTGTATTCCCTGGTGGTCTCGCATCCAAGTACTAACTAGGCCTGGCCCTGCTTAGCTTCCAAGATCAGACGAGATTGGGCTTGTTCAGGGTGGTGTGGCTGTAGGAATTGGTTTCTTATTGACCTACATCTCTTATACATCTAAAAACAAGCATTGAAGGAAGCCGGAACAAGAGAGAACAAAAAAAGGCCTACAGCACCTTGTATTCCCAGGTGGTCTCCTATCCAAATAATAACCAGGCCAAGCCCTGCTTAGCTTCCAAGATCAGATGAGATTGGGTTTATTCAGGGTGGTGTGGCTGTAGGTATTGGAATCCTAATGAACTACATCTCTTATACATCTCAAAACCAGCATTGAAGGAAGCCGGAACAAGAGAGAAAAAAAAAAGGCCTACAGCACCTGGTATTCCCAGGTGGTCTCCCATCCAAGTACTAACCAGGCCTGGCCCTGCTTAGCTTCCAAGATCAGATGAGATTGGGCTTGTTCAGGGTGGAGTGGCTATAGGTATTGGTTTCCTATTGACCTACATCTCTTATACATCCCAAAACCAGCATTGAAGGAAGCCGGAACAAGAGAGAAAAAAAAAAGGCCTACAGCACCTGGTATTCCCCGGTGGTCTCCCATCAAAGTACTAACTAGGCACGAAGCTGCTTATCTTTCAAGATTAGACGAGATTGTGCTTGTTCAAGGTGGAGTGGTTGTAGGTATTGGTTTCTTATTGACCTACATCTCTTATACATCTCAAAACCAGCATTGAAGGAAGCCGAAACAAGAGAGATAAAAAAAAAAAGGCCTACAGCAGCTGGTATTCCCCGGTGGTCTCCCATCCAAGTACTAACCAGGCCTGGCCCTGCTTAGCTTCCAAGATCAGACGAGATTGGCTTGTTCAGGGTGGAGTGGCTATAGGTATTGGTTTCCTATTGACCTACATCTCTTATACATCCCAAAACCAGCATTGAAGGAAGCCGGAACAAGAGAGAAAAAAAAAAGGCCTACAGCACCTTGTATTCCCAGGTGGTCTCCTTTCCAAATTATAACCAGGCCAAGCCCTGCTTAGCTTCCAAGATCAGATGAGATTGGGTTTATTCAGGGTGGTGTGGCTGTAAGTATTGGATTCCTAATGAACTACATCTCTTATACATCTCAAAACCAGCATTGAAGGAAGCCAGAACAAGAGAGAAAAAAAAAAGGCCTACAGCACCTGGTATTCCCAGGTGGTCTCCCATCAAAGTACTAACCAGGTCCGGTCCTGCTTAGCTTCCAAGACCAAACGAGATTGGGCTTGTTCAGAGATGTGTAGCTGTAGGTATTGGTTTACTATTGACCTACATCTCTTATAATCTCAAAACCAGCATTGAAGGAAGCCGAAACAAGAGAGATAAAAAAAAAAGGCCTACAGCAGCTGGTATTGCCAGGTGGTCTCCCATCCAAGTACTAACCAGGCCTGGCCCTGCTTAGCTTCCAAGATCAGACAAGATTGGCCTTGTTCAGGGTGGTGTGGCTGTAGGTATTGGTTTCCTATTGACCTACATCTCTTATACATCTCAAAACCAGAATTGAAGGAAGCCGGAACAAGAGAGAAAAAAAAAAGGCCTACAGCACCTGGAATTCCCAGGTGGTCTCCCATCCAAGTACTAACCAGGCCCGTCCCTGCTTAGCTTCCAAGATCAGACGAGATTGGGCTTGTTCAGGATGGTGCGGCTGTAGGTATTGTTTTCCTATTGACCTACATCTCTTATACATCTAAAAACCAGCATTGAAGGAAGCCAGAACAAGAGAGAAAAAAAAAAGTACTAACCAGGCCCGGACCTGCTTAGCTTTCAAGATCAGACGAGATTGGGCTTGTTCAGGGTGGTGTGGCTGTAGGTATTGGGTCCCTATTGACCTACATCTCTTATACATCTCAAAACCAGCATTGAAGGAAGTCGGAACAAGAGAGAAAATAAAAAATGCCTACAGCACCTGGCATTCCCAGGTGGTCTCGCATCCAAGTACTAACCAGGCCCGGCTCTGCTTAGCTTCCAAGATCAGACGAGATTGGGCTTGTTCAGGGTGGTGTGGCTGTAGGTATTGTTTTCCTATTGACCTACATCTCTTATACATCTACAAACAAGCATTGAAGGAAGCTGGAACAAGAGAGAAAAAAAAAAAGCCTATAACACCTGTTATTGCCAGGTGGTCTCCCATCCAAGTACTAACCAGGCCTAGCCCTGCTTAACTTCCAAGATCAGACGAGATTGGGCTTGTTCAGGATGGTGTGGCTGTAGGTATTGGTTTCCTATTGATCTACATCTCTTATACATCTCAAAACCAGCATTGAAGGAAGCCGGAACAAGAGAGATAAAAAAAAGGCCTACAGCAGCTGGTATTGCCAGGTGGTCTCCCATCAAAGTACTAACCAGGTCCGGCCCTGCTTAGCTTCCAAGATCAAACGAGATTGGGATTGTTCAGAGATGTGTAGCTGTAGGTATTGGGTTTGTATTGACCTACATCTCTTATAATCTCAAAACCAGCATTGAAGGAAGCCGGAACAAGAGAGAAAAAAAAAGGCCTACAGCACCTGGTATTCCCAGGTGGTCTCCCATCCAAGTACTAACCAGGCCCGGCCCTGCTTAGTTTCCAAGATCAGATGAGATTGGGCTTGTTCAGGGTGGTGTGGCTGTAGGTATTGTTTTCCTATTGACCTACATCTCTTATACATCTAGAAACCAGCATTGAAGGAAGCCGGAACAAGAGAGAAGAAAAAAAGGCCTACAGCACCTGTTATTCCCAGGTGGTCTCCCATCCAAGTACTTACCAGGCCCGGCTCTGCTTAGCTTCCAAGATCAAACGAGATTGGGCTTGTTCAGGGTGGTGTGGCTGTAGGTATTGGTTTCCTATTGACCTACATCTCTTATACATCTCAAAACCAGCATTAAAGGAGGCCGGAACAAGAGAGAAAAAAAAAAGCCTACAGCACCTGGTATTTCTAGGTGGTCTCCCATCCAAGTACTAACCAGGCCCAGCCCTGCTTAGCTTCCAAGATCAGACGAGATTGGGCTTGTTCAGGGTGGTGTGGCTGTAGGTATTGGTTTCCTATTGACCTACATCTCTTATACATCTCAAAACCAGCATTAAAGGAGGCCGGAACAAGAGAGAAAAAAAAAAGCCTACAGCACCTGGTATTTCTAGGTGGTCTCCCATCTAAGAACTAACCAGGCCTGGCCCTGCTTAGCTTCCAAGATCAGACGAGATTGTGCTTGTTCAGGGTTGTGTGGCTGTAGGTATTGGCTTCCAAATGACCTACATCTCTTATACATCTCAAAACCAGCATTGAAGGAAGCCGGAACAAGAGAAAAAAAAAAAAGCCTACAGCACCTGGTATAACCAGGTGGTCTGCCATCCAAGTACTAACCAGGTCTGGCCCTGCTTAGCTTCCAAGATCAGATGAGATTAGGCTTGTTCAGGGTGGTGTGGCTGTAGGTGTTGCTTTCCTACTGACCTACATTTCTTATACATCTCAAAACCAGCATTGAAGGAAGCCGGAACAAGATAGAAAAAAAAAGGCCTACAGCACCTGGTATTCAGGGTGGTTTGGCTGTAAGTATTGATTTCTTATTGACCTACATCTCTTATACATCTCAAAACCAGCATTGAAGGAAGCCGGAACAAGATAGAAAAAAAAAAAGCCTACAGCACCTGGTATTCCCAGGTGGTCTCCCATAAAATTACTAACCAGGCCTGGTCCTGCTTAGCTTCCAAGATCAGGCTTGTTCAGGGTGGTGTGGCTGTAGGTATTGGTTTCCTATTGCCCTACATCTCTTATACATCTCAAAACCAGCATTGAAGGAAGCCGGAACAAGAGAGAAAAAAAAAAAGTCTACAGCACCTGGTATTCCCAGGTGGTATCCTATCCAAGTACTAACCAGGCCCAGCCCTGCTTAGCTTCCAAGATCAGATGAGATTGGGCTTGTTCAGGGTGGAGTGGCTGTACATATAGATTTCCTAATGACCTAAATCTCTTATACATCTCAAAACCAGCATTGAAGGAAGCCAGAACAAGAGAGAAAAAAAAAGGCTTACAGCACCTGGTATTCCCAATTGCTTAGCTTCCAAAATCAGACGAAATTAGGCTTGTTTAGGGTGGTGTGGCTGTAGATATTGGTTTCCTTCTGACCTACATCTCTTATACATCTCAAAACCAGCATTGAAGGAAGCCGGAACAAGAGAGAAAAAAAAAAGGCCTACAGCACCTTGTATTCCCAGGTGTCCTCCCATCCAAGTACTAACCAGGCCTGGACCTGCTTAGCATCCAAGATCAGACGAGATTGTGCTTGTTCAGGGTGGTGTGGCTGAAGGTATTGGTTTCCTATTGACCTACATCTCTTATACATCTCAAAACCAGCATTGAAGGAAGCCGGAACAAGAGAGAAAAAAAAAGGCCTACAGAACCTGGTATTCCCAGGTGGTCTCCCATCAAAGTACTAACCAGGTCCGGCCCTGCTTTGCTTCCAAGATCAGACGAGATTGTGCTTGTTCAGGGTGGTGTGGCTGTAGGTATTGGTTTCCTATTGACCTACATCTCTTATACATCTCAAAACCAGCATTGAAGGAAGCCGGAACAAGAGAGAAAAAAAAAGGCCTACAGCACCTGGTATTCCCAGGTGGTCTCCCATCAAAGTACTAACCAGGTCCGGCTCTGCTTAGCTTCCAAGATCAGACGAGATTGGGCTTGTTCAGGGTGGTGTGGCTGTAGGTATTGGTTTCCTATTGACCTACATCTCTTATACATCTCAAAACCAGCATTGAAGGAAGCCGGAACAAGAGAGAAAATAAAAAAGGCCTACAGCACCTGGTACTCCCAGGTGGTCTCCCTTCAAAGCACTAACTAGGTCCGGCACTGCTTAGCTTCCAAGATCAGACGAGATTGTGCTTGTTCAGGGTGGTGTGGCTGTAGGTATTGGTTTACTATTGACCTACATCTCTTATACATCTCAAAACCAGCATTGAAGGAAGCCGGAACAAGAGAGAAAAAAAAATGCCTACAGCACCTGGTATTCCCAGGTGGTCTCCCATCAAAGTACTAACCAGGTCTGGCCCTGCTTAGCTTCGAAGATCAGACGAGATTGTGCCTGTTCAGGGTGGAGTGGCTGTAGGTATTGGTTTCCGAATGACCTACATCTCTTATACATCTCAAAACCAGCATTGAAGGAAGCCAGAACAAGAGAGAAAAAAAAAAGGTTTACAGCACCTGGTACTCCCAGGTGGTCTCCCTTCAAAGTACTAACTAGGTCCGGCACTGCTTAGCTTCCAAGATCAGGCTTGTTCAGAGTGGTGTGGCTGTAGGTATTGGTTTCCTATTGACCTACATCTCTTATCATCTCAAAACCAGCATTGAAGGAAGCCGGGACAAAAGAGAGAAAAAAAAAAGGCCTACAGCACCTGGTATTCCCAGGTGGTCTCCCATCCAATTACTAACCAGGCATGGCACTGCTTAGCTTCCAAGATCAGACTAGATTGTGGTTGTTTAAGGTGGAGTGGCTGTAGGTATTGGTTTCTTAATGACCTACATCTCTTATACATCTCAAAACCAGCATTGAAGGAAGCCGGAACAAGAGAGGAAAAAAAAAAAGGCCTAGAGCACCTGGTATTCTCCGGTGGTCTCCGATCCAAGTACTAACCAGGCCTGGCCCTGCTTAGCTTCCAAGATCAGACCAGATTGGGCTTGTTCAGGGTGGTGTGGCTGTAGGTATTGTTTTTCTATTGACCTACATCTCTTATACATCTAAAAACCAGCATTGAAGGAAGCCGGAACAAGAGTGAAAAAAAAAAAGCCTACAGCACCTGGTATTCCCAGGTGGTCTCCCATTCAAGTACTAACCAGGCCTGGCCCTGCTTAGCTTCCAAGATCAGATGAGATTGAGCTTGTTCAGGGTGGTGTGGCTGTAGGTATTGGTTTTCTATTGACCTACATCTCTTATACATCTCAAAACCAGCATTGAAGGAAGCCAGAACAAGAAAGAAAAAAAAAAGGCTTACAGCACCTGGTATTCCCAATTGCTTAGCTTCCAAGATCAGACGAAATTAGGCTTGTTCAGGGTGGTGTGGCTGTAGATATTGGTCTCCTACTGACCTACATCTCTTATACATCTCAAAACCAGCATTGAAGGAAGCCAGAACAAGAGAGAAAAAAAAATGGCCTACAGCACCTGGTATTCCCAGGTGGTCTCCCATTCAAGTACTAACCAGGCCCGGCCCTGCTTAGCTTCCAAGATCAGACGAGATTGGGCTTGCTCAGGGTGGTGTGGCTGTAGATATTGGTTTCCTAATGACCTACATCTCTTATACATCTCAAAACCAGCATTGATGGAAGCCGGAACAAGAGAGATAAAAAAAAAAGGCCAACAGCACGTGGTATTCCCAGGTGTTCTCCCATCCAAGTACTAACCAGGCCTGGCCCTGCTTAGCTTCCAAGATCAGATGAGATTGGGCTTGTTCAGGGTGGTGTGGCTGTAGGTATGGTTTTCCTATTGACCTACATCTCTTATACATCTAAAAAACCAGCATTGAAGGAAGCCGGAACAAGAGAGAAAAAAAAAAAGTCTACAGCACCTGCTATTCCCAGGTGGTCTCCCATCCAAGTACTAACCAGGCCCAGCCCTGCTTAGCTGCCAAGATCAGACGATATTGGGCTTGTTCAGGGCGGTGTGGCTGTAGGTATTGGTTTCCTATTGACCTACATCTCTTATACATCTCAAAACCAGCATTGAAGGAAGCCGGAACAAGAGAGAAAAAAAAAAAGGCCTACAGCACCTTGTATTCCCAGGTGGTCTCAAACCCAAGTACTAACCAGGCCAAGCCCTGCTCAGCTTCCAAGATCAGATGAGATTGCGCTTTTTTTAGGGTGGTATGGCTGTAGGTATTGGATTCCTAATGAACTACATCTCTTATACTTCTCAAAACCAGCACTGAAGGAAGCCAGAACAAGAGAGAAAAAAAAAAGGCTTACAGCACCTGGTATTCCCAATTGCTTAGCTTCCAAGATCAGATGAGATTAGGCTTGTTCAGGGTGGTGTGGCTGTAGATATTGGTTTCCTACTGACCTACATCTCTTATACATCTCAAAACCAGCATTGAAGGAATCCGGAACAAGAGAGATAAAAAAAAAGGCCTACAGCACCTGGTATTCCCAGGTGTTCTCCCATCCAGGTACTAACCAGGTCTGACCCTGCTTAGCTTCCAAGATCAGATGAGATTGCACTTTTTTTAGGGTGGTGTGGCTGTAGGTATTGGTTTCCTAATGATCTACATATCTTATACATCTGAAAACCAGCATTGAAGGAAGCCGGACCAAGAGAGAAAAAAAAAAGCCTACAGCACCTGGTATTTCCAGGTGGTCTCCCATCCAAGTACTAACCAGGCCCAACCCTGCTTAGCTTTTAAGATCAGACGAGATTAGGCTTGTTCAGGGTGGTGCGGCTGTAAGTATTACTTTCCTAATGACCTAAATCTCTTATACATCTCGAAACCAGCATTGAATGAAGCCGGAACAAGAGAGATAAAAAAAAAAGGCCTACAGCACCTTGTATTCCCAGGTGGTCTCCCATCCAAGCACTAACCAGGCCCAGCCCTGCTTAGCTTCCAAGATCAGATGAGATTGTGCTTGTTCAAGGTGGAGTGGCTGTAGATATTGGTTTTCTAATGACCTACATCTCTTATACATCTCAAAACCAGCATTGAAGGAAGCCGGAACAGGAGAGATAAAAAAAAAAAGGCCTACAGCACCTGATATTCCCAGGTGGTCTCCCATCCAAGTACTAACGAGGTCTGGCCCTGCTTAACTTCCACGATCAGACGAGATTGCGCTTTTTTTATGGTGGTCTGGCTATAGGTATTGGTTTCCTAATGAGCTACATCTCTTATACATCTGAAAACCAGCATTGAAGGAAGCCGGAACAAGAGAGAAAAAAAAAAGGCCAACAGCACCTGTTATTCCCCGGTGGTCTCCCATCCAAGTACTAACCAGGCCCAACCCTGCTTACCTTTCAAGATCAGATGAGATTGGGCTTGTTCAGGGTGCTGTGGCTGTAGGTATTGTCTTTCTAATGACCTACATCTCTTTTACATCTTAAAACCAGCATTGTAGGAATCCGGAACAAGAGAGATAAAAAAAAAAGGCCTACAGCACATGGTATTCCCAGGTGTTCTCCCATCCAAATACTAACCAGGTCCGGCCCTGCTTAGCTTCCAAAATCAGACGAGATTGGGCTTTTTCAGGGTGGTGGGACTGTAGGAATTGGTTTCTTATTGACCTACATCTATTATACATCTCAAAACCAGCATTGAAGGAAGCCAGAACAAGAGAGGAAAAAAAAAAAGGCCTACAGCACATGGTATTCCCAGGTGGTCTCCCATCCAAGTGCTAACCAGGCCTGGCCCTGCTTAGCTTCCAAAATCATACAAGATTGGGCTTGTTCAGGGTGGTGTGGCTGTAGGTATTGGTATTCTATTGACCTACATCTCTTATACATCTCAAAACCAGCATTGAAGGAAGCCGGAACAAGAGAAAAAAAAAAAGGCCTACAGCACCTGGTATTCCCAGGTGGTCTCCCATCCAAGTACTAACCAGGTCTGGCCCTGCTTAGCTTCCAAGATCAGATGAGATTGTGCTTTTTTTAGGGTGGTGTGGCTGTAGGTGTTGTTTTCTTAATGACTTACATCTCTTATACATCTGAAAACCAGCATTGAAGGAAGCCAGAACAAGAGAGGAAAAAAAAAAAGGCCTACAGCACCTGGTATTCCCAGGTGGTCTCCCACCCAAGTACTAACCAGGCGTGGCCCTGCTTAGCTTCCAAAATCAGACAAGATTGGGCTTGTTCAGGGTGGTGTGGCTGTAGGTATTGTTTTCATATTGACCTACATCTCTTATAAATCTAAAAACCAACATTGAAGGAAGCCGGAACAAGAGAAAAAAAAAAAAGGCCTACAGCACCTGGTATTCCCAGGTGGTCCCCCATCAAAGTACTAACCAGGTCTGGCCCTGCTTATCTTCCAAGATCAGACGAGATTGGGCTTGTTCAGGGTGGTGTGGCTGTAAGTATTGGTTTTATAATGAACTACATCTCTTATACATCTCAAAACCAGCATTGAAGGAAGCCGGAACAAGAGAGAAAGAAAAAAGGCCTACAGCACCTGGTATTCCTAGGTGGTCTCCCATCTAAGAACTAACCAGGCCCGGCCCTGCTTAGCTTCCAAGATCAGACGAGATTGTGCTTGTTCAGGGTTGTGTGGCTGTAGGTATTGGCTTCCAAATGACCTACATCTCTTATACATCTCAAAACCAGCATTGAAGGAAGCCAGAACAAGAGAAAAAAAAAAAAGCCTACAGCGCCTGGTATAACCAGGTGGTCTGCCATCCAAGTACTAACCAGGTCTGGCCCTGCTTAGCTTCCAAGATCAGATGAGATTAGGCTTGTTCAGGGTGGTGTGGCTGTAGGTGTTGCTTTCCTACTGACCTACATTTCTTATACATCTCAAAACCAGCATTGAAGGAAGCCAGAACAAGAGAGAAAAAAAAAAGGCCTACAGCACCTGGTATTCAGGGTGGTTTGGCTGTAGGTATTGATTTCTTATTGACCTACATCTCTTATACATCTCAAAACCAGCATTGAAGGAAGCCGGAACAAGAGAGAAAAAAAAAAAGCCTACAGCACCTGGTATTCCCAGGTGGTCTCCCATAAAATTACTAACCAGGCCTGGCCCTGCTTAGCTTCCAAGATCAGGCTTGTTCAGGGTGGTGTGGCTGTAGGTATTGGTTTCCTATTGCCCTACATCTCTTATACATCTCAAAACCAGCATTGAAGGAAGTCGGAACAAGAGAGAAAAAAAAAAGTCTACAGCACCTGGTATTCCCAGGTGGTATCCTATCCAAGTACTAACCAGGCCCAGCCCTGCTTAGCTTCCAAGATCAGATGAGATTGGGCTTGTTCAGGGTGGAGTGGCTGTACATATAGATTTCCTAATGACCTAAATCTCTTATACATCTCAAAACCAGCATTGAAGGAAGCCAGAACAAGAGAGAAAAAAAAAGGCTTACAGCACCCGGTATTCCCAATTGCTTAGCTTCCAAAATCAGACGAAATTAGGCTTGTTTAGGGTGGTGTGGCTATAGGTATTGGTTTCTTAATGACCTACATCTCTTATACATCTCAAAACCAGCATTGAAGGAAGCCGGAACAAGAGAGATAAAAAAAAAAGGCCAACAGCACCTGGTATTCCCAGGTAGTCTCCCATCCAAGTACTAACCAGGCCTGGACCTGCTTAGCTTCCAAGATCAGACGAGATTGTGCTTGTTCAGGGTGGTGTGGCTGTAGGTATTGGTTTCCTATTGACCTACATCTCTTATACATCTCAAAACCAGCATTGAAGGAAGCCGGAACAAGAGAGAAAAAAAAATGCCTACAGCACCTGGTATTCCCAGGTGGTCTCCCATCAAAGTACTAACCAGGTCCGGCCCTGCTTTGCTTCCAAGATCAGTCGAGATTGTGCCTGTTCAGGGTGGAGTGGCTGTAGGTATTGGTTTCCTAATGACCTACATCTCTTATACATCTCAAAACCAGCATTGAAGGAAGCCAGAACAAGAGAGAAAAAAAAAAGGTCTAGAGCACCTGGTATTCCCAGGTGGTCTCCCATTCAAGTACTAACCAGGCCTGGCCCTGCTTAGCTTCCAAGATCAGACGAGATTGGTCTTGTTCAGGGTGGTGTGGCTGTAGGTATTGGTTTCCTATTGACCTACATCTCTTATACATCTCAAAACCAGCATTGAAGGAAGCCGGAACAAGAGAGAAAATAAAAAAGGCCTACAGCACCTGGTACTCCCAGGTGGTCTCCCTTCAAAGTACTAACTAGGTCCGACACTGCTTAGCTTCCAAGATCAGACGAGATTGGGCTTGTTCAGAGTGGTGTGGCTGTAGGTATTGGTTTCCTATTGACCTACATCTCTTATCATCTCAAAACCAGCATTGAAGGAAGCCGGAACAAGAGAGAAAAAAAAAAGGCCTACAGCACCTGGTATTCCCAGGTGGTCTCCCATCCAATTACTAACCAGGCACAGCACTGCTTAGCTTCCAAGATCAGACGAGATTGAGCTTGTTCAGGGTGGTGTGGTGGTAGGTATTGGTTTTCTATTGACCTACATCTCTTATACATCTCAAAACCAGCATTGAAGGAAGCCAGAACAAGAGAGAAAAAAAAAAGGCTTACAGCACCTGGTATTCCCAATTGCTTAGCTTCCAAGATCAGACAAAATTAGGCTTGTTCAGGGTGGTGTGGCTGTAGATATTGGTTTCCTACTGACCTACATCTCTTATACATCTCAAAACCAGCATTGAAGGAAGCCAGAACAAGAGAGAAAAAAAAATGGCCTACAGCACCTGGTTTTCCCAGGTGGTCTCCCATTCAAGTACTAACCAGGCCCAGCGCTGCTTAGTTTCCAAGATCAGACGCGATTGGGCTTCCTCAGGGTGGTGTGGCTGTAGATATTGGTTTCCTAATGACCTACATCTCTTATACATCTCAAAACTAGCATTGCTGGAAGCCGGAACAAGAGAGATAAAAAAAAAGGCCAACAGCACGTGGTATTCCCAGGTGGTCTCCCATCCAAGTACTAACCAGGCCTGGCCCTGCTTAGCTTCCAAGATCAGACGAGATTGGGCTTTTTCAGGGTGGTGTGGCTGTAGGAATTGGTTTCATATTGACCTACATCTCTTATACATCTCAAAACCAGCATTGAAGGAAGCCGGAACAAGAGAGAAAAAAAAAAGCCTACAGCACCTGGTATTCCCAGGTGGTCTCCCATCAAAGTACTAACCAGGTCTGGCCTTGCTTAGCTTTGAAGATCAGACGAGATTATGCTTGTTCAGGGTGGAGTGGCTGTAGGTATTGGTTTCCTAATGACCTACATCTCTTTTACATCTCAAAACCAGCATTGAAGGAAGCCAGAACAAGTGAGGCAAAAAAAAGGCCTACAGCACCTGGTATTCTCAGGTGATCTCCGATCCAAGTACTAACCAGGCCCGGCTCTGCTTAGCTTCCAAGATCAGACGGAATTGGGCTTGTTCAGGGTGGTGTGGCTGTAGGTATTGTTTTCCTATTGACCTACATCTCTTATACATCTAAAAAACCAGCATTGAAGGAAGCCGGAACAAGAGAGAAAAAAAAAAGTCTACAGCATCTGCTATTCCCAGGTGATCTCCCATCCAAGTACTAACCAGGCCCAGCGCTGCTTAGCTTCCAAGATAAGACGATATTGGGCTTGTTCAGGGTGGTGTGGCTGTAGGTATTGGTTTCCTATTGACCTACATCTCTTATACATCTCAAAACCAGCATTGAAGGAAGCCGGAACAAGAGAGAAAAAAAAAAAGGCCTACAGCACCTTGTATTCCCAGGTGGTCTCCCATCCAAGTACTAACCAGGCCAAGCCCTGCTCAGCTTCCAAGATCAGATGAGATTGGGTTTGTTCAGGGTGGTATGGCTATAGGTATTGGATTCCTAATGAACTACATCTCTTATACATCTCAAAACCAGCATTGAAGGAAGCCAGAACAAGAGAGAAAAAAAAAAGGCTTACAGCACCTGGTATTCCCAATTGCTTAGCTTCCAAGATCAGATGAGATTAGGCTTGTTCAGGGTGGTGTGGCTGTAGATATTGGTTTCCTACTGACCTACATCTCTTATACATCTCAAAACCAGCATTGAAGAAAGCCAAAACAAGAGAGAAAAAAAAAAGGCCTACAGCACCAGGTAATCCCAGGTGGTCTCCTATTCAAGTACTAACCAGGCCTGGCCCTGCTTAGCTTCCAAGATCAGACGAGATTGGGCTTGTTCAGGGTGGTGTGGCTGTAGGTAGTGGTTTCCTATTGACCTACATCTCTTATACATCTCAAAACCAGCATTGAAGGAAGCCGGAACAAGAGAAAAAAAAAAAAAGGCCTACAGCACCTGGTATTCCCAGGTATTCTCCCTTCAAAGTACTAACTAGGTCTGGCACTGCTTAGC
>NC_134405.1:284172184-284187184 GCF_038048845.1 Mixophyes fleayi | reverse complement strand
AGATCAGACGAGATTGTGTTTGTTCAGGGTAGTGTGGCTGTAGGTATTGCTTTCCTAATGACCTACATCTCTTATACATCTCAAAACCAGCATTGAAGGAAGCCGGAACAAGAGAGAAAAAAAAGGCCTACAGCACCTGGTATTCCCAGGTGGTCTCCCATCCAAGTACTAACCAGGCCCAGCCCTGCTTAGCGTCCAAGATCAGATGAGATTGTGCTTGTTCAGGGTGGAGTGGCTGTAGATATTGGATTCCAAATGACCTACATCTCTTATACATCTCAAAACCAGCATTGAAGGAAGCCGGAACAAGAGAAAAAAAAAAAGGCCTACAGCACCTGGTATTCCCAGGTAGTCTGCCATCCAAGTACTAACCAGGTCCGGCCCTGTTTAGCTTCCAAGATCAGCTGAGATTAGGCTTGTTCAGGGTGGTGTGGCTGTAGGTATTGGTTTCCTACTGACCTACATCACTTATACATCTCAAAACCAGCATTGAAGGAAGCCAGAATAAGAGAGAAAAAAAAAGGCCTTCAGGACCTGGTATTCCTAATTGCTTAGCTTCCAAGATCAGACGAGATTAGGCTTGTTCAGGGTGGTGTGGCTGTAGGTATTGGTTTCCTACTGACCTACATCTCTTATACATCTCAAAACCAGCATTGAAGGAAGCCAGAACAAGAGAGAAAAAAAAAAGGCCTACAGCACCTGGTATTCCCAGGTGGTCTCCCATTCAAGTACTAACCATGCCTGACCCTTCTTAGATTCCAAGATCAGACAAGATTGGGCTTGTTCAGGGTGGTGTGGCTGTAGGTATTGGTTTCCTAATAACCTACATCTCTTATACATCTCAAAACCAGCATTGAAGGAAGCCGGACAAGAGAGATAAAAAAAAAAGGCCTACAACATCTGGTATTCCCAGGTGGTCTCCCATCCAAGTATTAACAAGGCCTGGCCCTGCTTACCTTCCAAGGTCAGATGAGATCGGGCTTGTTCAGGCTGGTGTGGCTGTAGGTATTGATTTTCTATTGACCTACATCTCTTATACATCTCAAAACCAGCATTGAAGGAAGCCGGAACGAGAGAGAAAAAGAAAAGCCCTACAGCACCTGGTATTCCCAGGTGGTGTCCCATCCAAGTACTAATCTGGTCCGGCCCTGCTTAGCTTCCAAGATCAGACGAGATTGGGCTTTTTCAGTGTGGTGTGGCTGTAGGTATTGGTTTCCTAATGACCTACATCTCTTATACATATGAAAACCAGCATTGAAGGAAGCCGGAACAAGAGACAAAAAAAAAAGGCCTACAGCACCTTGTATTCCCAGGTGGTCTCCCATCCAAGTACTAAACAGGTCCGGCCCTGTTTAGCTTCCAAGACCAGATGAGATTGGGCTTTTTCAGGGTGGTTTGGCTGTAGGTATTGGTGTCCTAATGACCTACATCTCTTATACATCTGAAAACCAGCATTGAAGGAAGCCGGAACAAGAGAGAAAAAAAAAAGGCCTACAGCCCTTGTATTCCCACGTGGTCTCCCATCCAAGTACTATCCAGGTCCGGCCCGGCTTAGCTTCCAAGATCAGACGAGATTGGGCTTGTTCAGGGTGGTGTTGGCTGTAGGTATTGTTTTCCTATTGACCTACATCTCTTATACATCTCAAAACCAGCATTGAACGAAGCCGGAACAAGAGAGAAAAAAAAAATGGCCTACAGCACCTGGTATTCCGAGGTGGTCTCCCATCCAAGTACTAACCAGGACCAGCCCTGCTTAGCTTCCAAGATCAGACAAGATTGAGTTTTTTTCAGGGTGGTGTGGCTGTAGGTATTGGTTTCCTATTGACCTACATCTCTTATACATCTCAAAACCAGCATTGAAGGAAGCCGGAACAAAAGAGAAAAAAAAAAGCCTACAGCACCTGGTATTCCCAGGTGGTCTCCCATCCAAGTACTAACCAGGCCTGGCGCTGCTTAGCTTCCAAGATCAGATGAGATTGGGCTTGTTCAGGGTGGTGTGGCTGTAGGTATTGGTTTTCTAATGACCTACATCTCTTATACATCTCAAAACCAGCATTGAAGTAAGCTGGAATAAGAGAGAAAAAAAAAAGTCCTACAGCACCTGGTATTCCCAGGTGGTCTTCCATCCAAGTACTAACCAGGCCCAGCCCTGCTTAGCTACCAAGATCAGCTGAAATTGGCTTGTTCAGGGTGGTGTGGTTGTAGGTATGGCCCTCTTAATGACCTACATCTCTTATACATCTCAAAACCAGCATTGAAGGAAGCCGGAACAAGAGAGAAAAAAAAAGGCCTACAGCACCTGGTATTCCCAATTGCTTAGCTTCCAAGATCAGACGAGATTAGGCTTGTTTAGGGTGGTGTGGCTGTAGATATTGGTTTCCTACTGACCTACATCTCTTATACATCTCAAAACCAGCATTGAAGGAAGCCAGAACAAGAGAGAAAAAAAAGGCCTACAGCACCTGGTATTCAGGGTGGTTTGGTTGTAGGTATTGATTTCTTATTGACCTATATCTCTTATACATCTCAAAACCAGCATTGAAGGAAGCCGGAACAAGAGAGAATAAGAAAAAGGCCTACAGCACCTGCTATTCCCAGGTGGTCTCCCATGGTGGTTTGGCTGTAGGTATTGATTTCTTATTGACCTACATCTCTTATACATCTCAAAACCAGCATTGAAGGAAGCCAGAACAAGAGAGAAAAAAAAAGGCCTACAGCACCTGGTATTCCAGGTGGTCTCCCATTCAAGTACTAACCAGGCCCGTCCCTTCTTAGCTTCCAAGATCAGACGAGATTGAGCTTGTTCAGGGTGGTGTGACTGTAGTTATTTGTTTCTTTTTGACCTACATCTTCTATAATCTCAAAACCAGCATTGAAGGAAGCCGGAACAAGAGAGAAAAAAAAAGGCCTACAGCACCTGGTATTCCCAGGTGGTCTCCCATCCAAGTACTAACCAGGCCCGCCTCTGCTTAGCTTACAAGATCAGATGAGATTGTGCTTGTTCAGGGGTGGAAGGGCTGTAGATATTTGTTTCCTAATGACCTACATCTCTTATACATCTCAAAAAAGCCTACAGCACCTGGTATACCCAGGTGGTCCTGCCATCCAAGTACTAACCAGGTCCGACGCTGCTTAGCTTCCAAGATCAGACGATATTAGGCTTGTCAGGGTGGTGTGGCTGTAGGTGTTGGTTTTCTACTGACCTACATCTCTTATACATCTCAAACCAGCATTGAAGGAAGCCGGAACAAGAGAGAAAAAAAAAAGCCTACAGCACCTGGTATTCCCCAGGTGGTCTCCCATCCAAGTACTAACCAGGTCTGGCCCTGCTTAGCTTCCAAGATCAGATGAGCTTGGGCTTTTTCAGGGTGGTGTGGCTGTAGGTATTGGTTTCCTAATGACCTACATCTCTTATACATCTGAAAACCAGCATTAAAAGAAGCCAGAACAGGAGAGAAAAAAAAGGCCTACAGCACCTTGTATTCCCAGGTGGTCTCCCATCCATGTACTACCAGGCCCGGCCCTGCTTAGCTTAAAAGTTCAGATGAGATTGGGCTTGTTCAGGGTGGTGTGGCTGTAGGTATTGTTTTCCTATTGACCTACATCTCTTATACATCTCAAAACCAGCATTGAAGGAAGCCGGAACAAGAGAGAAAAAAAAAAGGCCTACAGCACCTGGTATTCCCAATTGCTTAGCTTCCAAGATCAGACGAGATTAGCTTGTTCAGGAGGTGTGGCTGTAGATATTGGTTTCCTACTGACCTACATCTCTTATACATCTCAAAACAGCATTGAAGGAAGCCAGAACAAGAGAGAAAAAAAAAGGCCTACAGCACCTGGTATTCAGGGTGGTTTGGTTGTAGGTATTGATTTCTTATTGACCTATATCTCTTATACATCTCAAAACCAGCATTGAAGGAAGCCGGAACAAGAGAGAATAAGAAAAAGGCCTACAGCACCTGGTATTCCCAGGTGGTCTCCCATTCAAGTACTAACCAGGCCCGTCCCTTCTTAGCTTCCAAGATCAGACGAGATTGAGCTTGTTCAGGGTGGTGTGTTTTTGACCTACATCTTCTATAATCTCAAAACCAGCATTGAAGGAAGCCGGAACAAGAAGAGAAAAAAAAAGGCCTACAGCACCTGGTATTCCCAGGTGTCTTCCCATCCCAAGTACAAACCAGGCCCGCCTCTGCTTAGCATACAAGATCAGATGAGATTGTGCTTGTTCAGGGTGGAAGGGCTGTAGATATTTGTTTCCTAATGACCTACATCTCTATACATCTCAAAACCAGCATTGAAGGAAGCCGGAACAAGAGAAAAAAAAAAAAAGCCTACAGCACCTGGTATTCCCAGGTGGTCTCCCATCCCAGTACTAACCAGGCCCGGCCCTGCTTAGGTTCCAAGATCAGACAAGAATGGGCTTGTTCAGGGTGGTGTGGCTGTAGGTATTGGTTTTCTAATGAACTACATCTCTATACATATGAAAACCAGCATTGAAGGAAGCCGGGAACAAGAGAGAAAGAAAAAAAAAAGGCCTACAGCACCTGGTATTCCCAGGTGGTCTCGCATCCAAGAACTAACCAGGCCCCACCCTGCTTAGCTTCCAAGATCAGACAAGATTGTGTTTGTTCAGGGTGGTGTGGCTGTAGGTATTGCTTTCTTAATGACCTACATCTCTTATACATCTCAAAACCAGCATTGAAGGAAGCCGGAACAAGAGAGAAAAAAAGGCCTACAGCACCTCGTATTCCCAGGTGGTCTACCATCCAAGTACTAACCAGGCCCAGCCCTGCTTAGCATCCAAGATCAGATGAGATTGTGCTTGTTCAGGGTGGAGTGGCAGTAGATATTGGATTCCAATGACCTACATCTCTTATACATCTCAAAACCAGCATTGAAGGAAGCCGGAACAAGAGAAAAAAAAAAAAGGCCTACAGCACCTGGTATTCCCAGGTAGTCTGCCATCCAAGTACTAACCAGGTCTGGCCCTGTTTAGCTTCCAAGATCAGCTGAGATTAGGCTTGTTCAGGGTGGTGTGGGCTGTAGGTATTGGTTTCCTACTGACCTACATCACTTATACATCTCAAAACCAGCAATGAAGGAGCCAGACAAGAGAGAAAAAAAAAGGCCTTCAGCACCTGGTATTCCTAATTGCTTAAGCTTCAAGATCAGACGAGATTAGGCTTGTTCAGGGGTGGTGTGGCTGTAGGTATTGGTTTCCTACTGACCTACATCTCTTATACATCTCAAACCAGCATTGAAGGAAGCCAGAACAAGAGAGAAAAAAAAAAGGCCTACAGCACCTGGTATTCCCAGGGTGGTCTCCCATTCAAGTACTAACCATGCCTGACCCTGCTTAGATTCCAAGATCAGACAAGATTGGGCTTGTTCAGGGTGGTGTGGCTGTAGGTATTGGTTTCCTAATAACCTACATCTCTTATACATCTCAAAACCAGCATTGAAGGAAGCCGGACAAGAGAGATAAAAAAAAAAGGGCTACAACATCTGGTATTCCCAGGTGGTCTCCCATCCAAGTACTAACAAGGCCTGGCCCTGCTTACCTTCCAAGATCAGACGAGATCGGGCTTGTTCAGGGTGGTGTGGCTGTAGGTATTGATTTCCTATTGACCTACATCTCTTATACATCTCAAAACCAGCATTGAAGGAAGCCGAAACGAGAGAGAAAAAGAAAAGGCCTACAGCACCTGGTATTCCCAGGTGGTGTCCCATCCAAGTACTAACCAGGTCCGGCCCTGCTTAGCTTCCAAGATCAGACAAGATTGGGGTTTTTCATGGTGGTGTGGCTGTAGGTATTGGTTTCATAATGACCTACATCTCTTATACATATGAAAACCAGCATTGAAGGAAGCCGGACAAGAGAGTAAAAAAAAGGTGCACCTTGTATTCCCAGGTGGTGTCCCATCCAAGTACTAACCAGGTCCGGCCTTGTTTAGATTCCAAGATCAGACGAGATTGGGCTTTTTCAGGGTGGTGTGGCTGTAGGTATTGGTGTCCTAATGACCTACATCTCTTATACATCTGAAAACCAGCATTGAAGGAAGCCGGAACAAGAGAGAAAAAAAAAAGGCCTACAGCCCCTTGTATTCCCAGGTGGTCTCCCATCCAAGTACTAACCAGGTCCGGCCCGGCTTAGCTTCCAAGATCAGACGAGATTGGGCTTGTTCAGGGTGGTGTGGCTGTAGGTATTGTTTTCCTATTGACCTACATCTCTTATACATCTCAAAACCAGCATTGAAGGAAGCTGGAACAAGAGAGAAAAAAAAAAGGCCTACAGCACCTTGTATTCCCAGGTGGTGTCCCATCCAAGTACTAACCAGGTCCGGCCCTGTTTAGCTTCCAAGATCAGACGAGATTGGGCTTTTTCAGGGTGGTGTGGCTGTAGGTATTGGTGTCCTAATGACCTACATCTCTTATACATCTGAAAACCAGCATTGAAGGAAGCCGGAACAAGAGAGAAAAAAAAAAGGCCTACAGCCCCTTGTATTCCCAGGTGGTCTCCCATCCAACTACTAATCAGGTCCGGCCCGGCTTAGCTTACAAGATCAGACGAGATTGGGCTTGTTCAGGGTGGTGTGGCTGTAGGTATTGTTTTCCTATTGACCTACATCTCTTATACATCTCAAAACCAGCATTGAACGAAGCCGGCACAAGAGAGAAAAAAAGAAATGGCCTACAGCACCTGGTATTCCGAGGTGGTCTCCCATCCAAGTACTAACCAGGACCGGCCCTGCTTAGCTTCCAAGATCAGACAAGACTGAGTTTTTTTCAGGGTGGTGTGGCTGTAGGTATTGGTTTCCTATTGACCTACATCTCTTATACATCTCAAAACCAGCATTGAAGGAAGCCGGAACAAAAGAGAAAAAAAAAAGCCTACAGCACCTGGTATTCCCAGGTGGTCTCCCATCCAAGTACTAACCAGGCCCGGTGCTGCTTAGCTTCCAAGATCAGATGAGATTGGGCTTGTTCAGGGTGGTGTGGCTGTAGGTATTGGTTTCCTAACGACCTACATCTCTTATACATCTCAAAACCAGCATTGAAGTAAGCTGGAATAAGAGATAAAAAAAAAAGGCCTACAGCACCTGGTATTCCCAGGTGGTCTTCCATCCAAGTACTAACCAGGCCCAGCCCTGCTTAGCTACCAAGATCAGCTGAAATTGGGCTTGTTCAGCGTGGTGTGGTTGTAGGTATGGCTCTCTTAATGACCTACATCTCTTATACATCTCAAAACCAGCATTGAAGGAAGCGGGAACAAGAGAGAAAAAAAAAGGCCTACAGCACCTGGTATTCCCAATTGCTTAGCTTCCAAGATCAGATGAGATTAGGCTTGTTCAGGGTGGTGTGGCTGTAGGTGTTGATTTCCTATTGACCTACATCTCTTATACATCTCAAAACCAGCATTGAAGGAAGCCGGAACAAGAGAGAAAAAGAAAAGGCCTACAGCACCTGGTATTCCCAGGTGGTCTCCCATCCAAGTACTAACCAGGTCCGGCCCTGCTTAGCTTCCAAGATCAGAGGAGATTGGGCTTTTTCAGGGTGGTGTGGCTGTAGGTATTGGTTTCTTAATGACCTATAACTCTTATACATCTGAAAACCAGCATTGAAGGAAGCCGGAACAAGAGAGAAAAAAAGAAGGTCTACAGCACCTTGTATTCCCAGGTGGTCTTCCATCCAAGTACTAACCAGGTCCGGCCCTGCTTAGCTTCCAAGATCAGACGAGATTGGGCTTGTTCTGGGTTGTGTGGCTGTAGGTATTGTTTGTCTATTGACCTACATCTCTTATACATCTCAAAACCAGCATTGAAGGAAGCCGGAACAAGAGAGAAAAAAAAAAAGGCCTACAGCACCTGGTATTCCCAGGTGGTCTCCCATCCAAGTACTAACCAGGCCCGGCCCTGCTTAGCTTCCAAGATCAGGCTTGTTCAGGGCGGTGTGGCTGTAGGTATTGGTTTCCTATTGACCTACATATCTTATACATCTCAAAACCAGCATTGAAGGAAGCCGGTAAAGAGAGAAAAAAAAAAGAATACAGCACCTGGTATTCCCAGGTGGTCTCCCATCCAAGTACTAACCAGGGCCGGCTATGCTTAGTTTACAAGATCAGACGAGATTGAGCTTGTTCAGGGTGGTGTAACTGTATGTATTTGTTTCTTTTTGACCTACATCTCCTATAATCTCAAAACCAGCATTGAAGGAAGCCAGAACAAGAGAGAAAAAAAATAGGCTTACAGCACCTGGTATTCCCAGGTGGTCTCCCATCCAAGCAGTAACCAGGCTCGGCCCTGCTTAGCTTACAAGATCAGATGAGATTGTGCTTGTTCAGGGTGGAGCAGCTGTAGATATTGGTTTGCTACTGACCTACATCTCTTATATATCTCAAAACCAGCATTGAAGGAAGCCAGAACAAGAGAGAAAAAAAAAAGGCTTACAGCACCTGGTATTCCCAATTGCTTAGCTTCCAAGATCAGACGAAATTAGGCTTGTTCAGGGTGGTGTGGCTGTAGATATTGGTTTCCTACTGACCTACATCTCTTATAGATCTCAAAACCAGCATTGAAGGAAGCCGGAACAAGAGAGAAAAAAAAAAAGCCTACAGCACCTTGTATTCCCCCATCCAAGCACTAACCAGGTCAAGCCCTGCTTAGCTTCCAAGATCAGATGAGATTGGGTTTGTTCAGGGTGGTGTGGCTGTAGGTATTTGATTCCTAATGAACTACATCTCTTATACATCTCAAAACCAGCATTGAAGGAAGCTGGAACAAGAGAGAAAAAAAAAAGGCCTACAGCACCTGGTATTCCCAGGTGGTCTCCCATTCAAGTACTAACCAGGCCCGGCCCTGCTTAGCTTCCAAGATCAGACGAGATTGGGCTTGTTCAGGGTGCTGTGGCTGTAGGTATTGTTTTCTTATTGACCTACATCTCTTATACATCTAAAAACCAGCATTGAAGGAAGCCGGAACAAGAGAGAAAAAAAAAAAGCCTACAGCACCTGGTATTCCCAGGTGGTCTCCCACTTAAATACTAACCAGGCCCGGCCCTGCTTAGCTTCCAAGATCAGGCTTGTTCAGGGTGGTGCGGCTGCAGGTGTTGGTTTCCTATTGACCTACATCTCTTATACATCTCAAAACCAGCATTGAAGGAAGCCGGAACAAGAGAGAAAAAAATAAAGGCCTAGAGCACCTGGTATTCCCAGGTCGTCTCCCATCCAAGTACTAACCAGGTACAGCCCTGCTTAGCTACCAAGATCAGACGAGATTAGGCTTGTTCAGGGTGGTGTGGCTGTAGGTATTGGTTTCTTAATGACCTACATCTCTTATACATCTGAAAACCAGCATTGAAGGAAGCCGGAACAAGAGAGATAAAATAAAAAAGGAATACAGCACCTGGTATTCCCAGGTGGTCTCCCATCCAAGTACTAACCAGGCCTGGCCCTGCTTAGCTTCCAAGATCAGACAAGATTGGGCTTGTTCAGGGTGGTGTGGCTGTAGGTATTGTTTTCTATTGACCTACATCTCTTATACATCTCAAAACCAGCATTGAAGGAAGCCGGAACAAGACAGAAAAAAAAAGGCCTACAGCACCTTGTATTCCCTGGTGGTCTCGCATCCAAGTACTAACTAGGCCTGGCCCTGCTTAGCTTCCAAGATCAGACGAGATTGGGCTTGTTCAGGGTGGTGTGGCTGTAGGAATTGGTTTCTTATTGACCTACATCTCTTATACATCTAAAAACAAGCATTGAAGGAAGCCGGAACAAGAGAGAACAAAAAAAGGCCTACAGCACCTTGTATTCCCAGGTGGTCTCCTATCCAAATAATAACCAGGCCAAGCCCTGCTTAGCTTCCAAGATCAGATGAGATTGGGTTTATTCAGGGTGGTGTGGCTGTAGGTATTGGAATCCTAATGAACTACATCTCTTATACATCTCAAAACCAGCATTGAAGGAAGCCGGAACAAGAGAGAAAAAAAAAAGGCCTACAGCACCTGGTATTCCCAGGTGGTCTCCCATCCAAGTACTAACCAGGCCTGGCCCTGCTTAGCTTCCAAGATCAGATGAGATTGGGCTTGTTCAGGGTGGTGTGGCTGTAGGTATTGGTTTCCTAATGACCTACATCACTTATATATCTCAAAATAAGCATTGAAGGAAGCCGGGACAAGAGAGGAAAAAAAAAAGGCCTACAGCACCTGGTATTCCCAGGTGGTCTCCCATTCAAGTACTAACTAGGCCCGAAGCTGCTTATCTTTCAAGATTAGACGAGATTGTGCTTGTTCAAGGTGGAGTGGTTGTAGGTATTGGTTTCTTATTGACCTACATCTCTTATACATCTCAAAACCAGCATTGAAGGAAGCCGAAACAAGAGAGATAAAAAAAAAAAGGCCTACAGCAGCTGGTATTCCCAGGTGGTCTCCCATCCAAGTACTAACCAGGCCTGGCCCTGCTTAGCTTCCAAGATCAGACGAGATTGGCTTGTTCAGGGTGGAGTGGCTATAGGTGTTGGTTTCCTATTGACCTACATCTCTTATACATCCCAAAACCAGCATTGAAGGAAGCCGGAACAAGAGAGAAAAAAAAAAGGCCTACAGCACCTGGTATTCCCCGGTGGTCTCCCATCAAAGTACTAACCAGGTACGGCCCTGCTTAGCTTCCAAGATCAAACGAGATTGGGCTTGTTCAGAGATGTGTGGCTGTAGGTATTGGTTACCTATTGACCTACATCTCTTATAATCTCAAAACCAGCATTGAAGGAAGCCGAAACAAGAGAGATAAAAAAAAAAGGCCTACAGCACCTGGTATTCCCAGGTGGTCTCGCATCCAAGTACTAACCAGGCCCGTCCCTGCTTAGCTTCCAAGATCAGACGAGATTGGGCTTGTTCAGGATGGTGCGGCTGTAGGTATTGTTTTCCTATTGACCTACATCTCTTATACATCTAAAAACCAGCATTGAAGGAAGCCAGAACAAGAGAGAAAAAAAAAAGTACTAACCAGGCCCGGACCTGCTTAGCTTTCAAGATCAGACGAGATTGGGCTTGTTCAGGGTGGTGTGGCTGTAGGTATTGGGTCCCTATTGACCTACATCTCTTATACATCTCAAAACCAGCATTGAAGGAAGTCGGAACAAGAGAGAAAATAAAAAATGCCTACAGCACCTGGCATTCCCAGGTGGTCTCGCATCCAAGTACTAACCAGGCCCGGCTCTGCTTAGCTTCCAAGATCAGACGAGATTGGGCTTGTTCAGGGTGGTGTGGCTGTAGGTATTGTTTTCCTATTGACCTACATCTCTTATACATCTACAAACAAGCATTGAAGGAAGCTGGAACAAGAGAGAAAAAAAAAAAGCCTATAACACCTGTTATTGCCAGGTGGTCTCCCATCCAAGTACTAACCAGGCCTAGCCCTGCTTAACTTCCAAGATCAGACGAGATTGGGCTTGTTCAGGATGGTGTGGCTGTAGGTATTGGTTTCCTATTGATCTACATCTCTTATACATCTCAAAACCAGCATTGAAGGAAGCCGGAACAAGAGAGATAAAAAAAAGGCCTACAGCAGCTGGTATTGCCAGGTGGTCTCCCATCAAAGTACTAACCGGGTCCGGCCCTGCTTAGCTTCCAAGATCAAACGAGATTGGGATTGTTCAGAGATGTGTAGCTGTAGGTATTGTGTTTGTATTGACTTACATCTCTTATAATCTCAAAACCAGCATTGAAGGAAGCCGGAACAAGAGAGAAAAAAAAAGGCCTACAGCACCTGGTATTCCCAGGTGGTCTCCCATCCAAGTACTAACCAGGCCCGGCCCTGCTTAGTTTCCAAGATCAGATGAGATTGGGCTTGTTCAGGGTGGTGTGGCTGTAGGTATTGTTTTCCTATTGACCTACATCTCTTATACATCTAGAAACCAGCATTGAAGGAAGCCGGAACAAGAGAGAAGAAAAAAAGGCCTACAGCACCTGGTATTCCCAGGTGGTCTCCCATCCAAGTACTAACCAGGCCCGGCTCTGCTTAGCTTCCAAGATCAAACGAGATTGGGCTTGTTCAGGGTGGTGTGGCTGTAGGTATTGGTTTCCTATTGACCTACATCTCTTATACATCTCAAAACCAGCATTAAAGGAGGCCGGAACAAGAGAGAAAAAAAAAAGCCTACAGCACCTGGTATTTCTAGGTGGTCTCCCATCCAAGTACTAACCAGGCCCAGCCCTGCTTAGCTTCCAAGATCAGACGAGATTGGGCTTGTTCAGGGTGGTGTGGCTGTAGGTATTGTATTCCTATTGACCTACATCTCTTATACATCTAAAAACAAGCATTGAAGGAAGCCGGAACAAGAGAGAAAAAAAAAAAGGCCTACAGCACCTGGTATTCCCAGGTGGTCTCCCATCCAAGTACTAACCAGGCCCGGCCCTGCTTAGCTTCCAAGATCAGACGAGATTGGGCTTGTCCAGGGTGGTGTGGCTGTAGGTATTGGTTTCCTAATGACCTACATCACTTATACATTTTAAAACCAGCATTGAAGGAAGCCAGAACAAGAGAGAAAAAAAAAAAGGCCTACAGCACCTGGTAATCCCAGGTGGTCTCCCATCCATGTACTAACTAGGCCTGGCGCGGCTTATCTTTCAAGATCAGACGAGATTGGGCTTGTTCAGGGTGGTGTGGCTGTAGGTATTGGTTTCCTATTGACCTACATCTCTTATACATCTCAAAACCAGCATTGAAGGAGGCCGGAACAAGAGAGAAAAAAAAAAAGCCTACAGCACCTGGTATTTCCAGGTGGTCTCCCATCCAAGTACTAACCAGGCCCAGCCCTGCTTAGCTTCCAAGATCAGACGAGATTGGGCTTGTTCAGGGTGGTGTGGCTATAGGTAACGGTTTCCTATTGACCTACATCTCTTATACATCTCAAAACCAGCATTGAAGGAAGTCGGACAAGAGAGAAAAAAAAAGGGCCTACAGCACCTGGTATTCCCTGGTGGTCTCGCATCCAAGTACTAACCAGGCCCGGCTCTGCTTAGCTTCCAAGATCAGGCTTGTTCAGGGTGGTGTGGCTGTAGGTATTGGTTTCCTATTGACCTACATCTCTTATACATCTAAAAACCAGCATTAAAGGAAGCCGGAACAAGAGAGAAAAAAAAAAGGCCTACAGCACCTGGTATTCCCAGGTGGTCTCCCATCCAAGTACTAAACAGACCTGTCCCTGCTTAGCTTCCAAGATCAGACGAGATTGGGCTTGTTCAGGGTGGTGTGGCTGTAGGTATTGTTTTCCTATTGACCTACATCTCTTATACATCTAGAAACCAGCATTGAAGGAAGCCGGAACAAGAGAGAAGAAAAAAAGGCCTACAGCACCTGGTATTCCCAGGTGGTCTCCCATCCAAGTACTAACCAGGCCCATCCCTGCTTAGCTTCCAAGATCAGACGAGATTGGGCTTGTGCAGGGTGGTGTGGCTGTAGGTATTGTTTTCCTATTGACCTACATCTCTAATACATCTAGAAACCAGCATTGAAGGAAGCCGGAACAAGAGAGAAGAAAAAAAGGCCTACAGCACCTGGTATTCCCAGGTGGTCTCGCAGCCCAGTACTAACCAGGCCTGGCTCTGCTTAGCTTCCAAGATCAGACGAGATTGGGCTTGTTCAGGGTGTTGTGGCTGTAGGATTTGGTTTCCTAATGACCTACATCACTTATACATCTGAAAACCAGCATTGAAGGAAGCCGGATCAAAAGAGAAAAAAAAAGGCCTACAGCACCTGGTACTCCCAGGTGGTCTCCCATCCATGTACTAACTAGGCCTGGCGCGGCTTATCTTTCAAGATCAGACGAGATTGTGCTTGTTCGAGGTGGAGTGGCTGTAGGTATTAGTTTCCTATTGACCTACATCTCTTATACATCTCAACACCAGCATTGAAGGAAGCCAGAACAAGAGAGAAAAAAAAAAGGCCTACAGCACCTGGTATTCCCAGGTGGTCTCCCATCCAAGTACTAACCAGGCCCGGCCCGGCTTAGCTTCCAAGATCAGATGAGATTGGGCTTGCTCAGGGTGGTGTGGCTGTAGGTATTGTTTTCCTATTGACCTACATCTCTTATACATCTAGAAACCAGCATTGAAGGAAGCCGGAACAAGAGAGAAGAAAAAAAGGCCTACAGCACCTGGTATTCCCAGGTGGTCTCCCATCCAAGTACTAACCAGGCCTGGCTCTGCTTAGCTTCCAAGATCAGACGAGATTGGGCTTGTTCAGGGTGGTGTGGCTCTAGGTATTTGTTTCCTATTGACCTACATCTCTTATACATCTCAAAACCAGCATTGAAGGAGGCCGGAACAAGAGAGAAAAAAAAAAGCCTACAGCACCTGGTATTTCCAGGTGGTCTCCCATCCAAGTACTAACCAGGCCCAGCCCTGCTTAGCTTCCAAGATCAGACGAGATTGGGATTGTTCAGGGTGTTGTGGCTGTAGGATTTGGTTTCTTAATGACCTACATCACTTATACATCTGAAAACCAGCATTGAAGGAAGGCGGATCAAAAGAGAAAAAAAAAGGCCTACAGCACCTGGTATTCCCAGGTGGTCTCCCATCCATGTACTAACTAGGCCTGGCGCTGCTTATCTTTCAAGATCAGACGAGATTGTGCTTGTTCAAGGTGGAGTGGCTGTAGGTATTAGTTTCCTATTGACCTACATCTCTTATACATCTCAACACCAGCATTGAAGGAAGCCGGAACAAGAGAGAAAAAAAAAAGGCCTACAGCACCTGGTATTCCCAGGTGGTCTCCCATCCAAGTACTAACCAGGCCCGGCCCAGCTTAGCTTCCAAGATCAGATGAGATTGGGCTTGTTCAGGGTGGTGTGGCTGTGGGTATTGTTTTCCTATTGACCTACATCTCTTATACATCTAGAAACCAGCATTGAAGGAAGCCGGAACAAGAGAGAAGAAAAAAAGGCCTACAGCACCTGGTATTCCCAGGTGGTCTCCCATCCAAGTACTAACCAGGCCTGGCTCTGC
>NC_134405.1:284162184-284167184 GCF_038048845.1 Mixophyes fleayi | reverse complement strand
ATCTCAAAACCAGCATTGAAGGAAGCCGGAACAAGAGAGAAAAAAAAAAGGCCTACAGCACCTGGTATTCCCAGGTGGTCTCCCATCCAAGTACTAAACAAGCCCGTCCCTGCTTAGCTTCCAAGATCAGACGAGATTGGGCTTGTTCAGGGTGGTGTGGCTGTAGGTATTGTATTCCTATTGACCTACATCTCTTATACATCTAGAAACCAGCATTGAAGGAAGCCGGAACAAGAGAGAAGAAAAAAAGGCCTACAGCACCTGGTATTCCCAGGTGGTCTCCCATCCAAGTACTAACCAGGCCTGTCCCTGCTTAGCTTCCAAGATCAGATGAGATTGGGCTTGTTCAGGGTGGTGTGGCTGTAGGTATTGTTTTGCTATTGACCTACATCTCTTATACATCTAGAAACCAGCATTGAAGGAAGCCGGAACAAGAGAGAAGAAAAAAAGGCCTACAGCACCTGGTATTCCCAGGTGGTCTCCCATCCAAGTACTAACCAGGCCCGGCTCTGCTTAGCTTCCAAGATCAGACGAGATTGGGCTTGTTCAGGGTGGTGTGGCTGTAGGTATTGGTTTCCTATTGACCTACATCTCTTATACATCTCAAAACCAGCATTGAAGGAGGCCGGAACAAGAGAGAAAAAAAAAAGCCTACAGCACCTGCTATTTCCAGGTGGTCTCCCATCCAAGTACTAACCAGGCACAGCCCTGCTTAGCTTCCAAGATCAGACAAGATTGGGCTTGCTCAGGGTGGTGTGGCTGTAAGTATTGTTTTCCAATTGACCTACATCTCTTATACATCGAAAAACAAGCATTGAAGGAAGCCGGAACAAGAGAGAAAAAAAAAAGCCTACAGCACCTGGTATTCCCAGGTGGTCTCCCATCCAAGTACTAACCAGGCCTAGCCCTGCTTAACTTCCAAGATCAGACGAGATTGGGCTTGTTCAGGATGGTGTGGCTGTAGGTATTGGTTTCCTAATGACCTACATCACTTATACATTTTAAAACCAGCATTGAAGGAAGCCAGAACAAGAGAGAAAAAAAAAAGTACTAACCAGGCCTGGACCTGCTTAGCTTTCAAGATCAGACGAGATTGGGCTTGTTCAGGGTGGTGTGGCTGTAGGTATTGGTTTCCTATTGACCTACATCTCTTATACATCTCAAAACCAGCATTGAAGGAGGCCGGAACAAGAGAGAAAAAAAACAGCCTACAGCACCTGGTATTTCCAGGTGGTCTCCCATCCAAGTACTAACCAGGCCCAGCCCTGCTTAGCTTCCAAGATCAGATGAGATTGGGCTTGTTCAGGGTGGTGTGGCTATAGGTAATGGTTTCCTATTGACCTACATCTCTTATACATCTCAAAACCAGCATTGAAGGAAGCCAGAACAAGAGAGAAAAAAAAAAGTACTAACCAGGCCTGGACATGCTTAGCTTTCAAGATCAGACGAGATTGGGCTTGTTCAGGGTGGTGTGGCTGTAGGTATTGGTTTCTTAGAGACGCTACATCTCTTATACATCTCAAAACCAGCATTGAAGGAGGCCGGAACAAGAGAGAAAAAAAAAAGGGCCTATAGCACCTGGTATTCCCAGGTGTCTTGCATCAAGTACTAACCAGGCCCGGCTCTGCTTAGCTTCCAAGATCAGGCTTGTTCAGGGTGGTGTGGCTGTAGGTATTGTTTCCTATTGACCTACATCTCTTATACATCTAGAAACCAGCATTGAAGGAAGCCGGAACAAGAGAGAAGAAAAAAAGGCCTACAGCACCTGGTATTCCCAGGTGGTCTCCCATCCAAGTACTAACCAGGCCTGGCCCTGCTTAGCTTCCAAGATCAGACGAGATTGGGCTTGTTCAGGTGGGTGTGGCTATAGGTAATGGTTTCCTATTGACCTACATCTCTTATACATCTCAAAACCAGCATTAAAGGAAGTCGGAACAAGAGAGAAAAAAAAAAGGGCCTACAGCACCTGGTATTCCCAGGTGGTCTCGCATCCAAGTACTAACCAGGCCCGGCTCTGCTTAGCTTCCAAAGATCAGGCTTGTTCAGGGTGGTGTGGCTGTAGGTATTGGTTTCCTATTGACCTACATCTCTTATACATCTAAAACCAGCATGTGAAGAAGCCGGAACAGAGAGAGAAAAAAAAAAAGCCTACAGCACCTGGTATTCCCAGGTGGTCTCCCATCCAAGTACTAACCAGGCCTGGCCCTGCTTAGCTTCCAAGATCAGACGAGATTGGGCTTGTTTAGAGATGTGTAGCTGTAGGTTTTGGTTTCCTATTGACCTACATCTCTTATAATCTCAAAACCAGCATTGAAGGAAGCCGGAACAAGAGAGAAAAAAAAAAGGCCTACAGCACCTGGTTTATTCCAGGTGGTCTCCCATCCAAGTACTAACCAGGCCCGTCCCTGCTTAGCTTCCAAGATCAGATGAGATTGGGCTTGTTCAGGGTGGTGTGCTGTAGGTATTGTTTTCTATTGACTTACATCTCTTATACATCTAAAAAACAAGCATTGAAGGAAGCCGGAACAAGAGAGAAAAAAAAAAAGCCTACAGCACCTAGTATTCCCAGGTGGTCTCCCATCCAAGTACTAACCAGGCCCGGCCCTGCTTAGCTTCCAAGATCAGACGAGATTGGGCTTGTCCAGGGTGGTGTCGCTGTAGGTATTGGTTTTCGAATGACCTACATCACTTATACATTTTAAAACCAGCATTGAAGGAAGCCAGAACAAGAGAGAAAAAAAAAAGTACTAACCAGGCCCGGACCTGCTTAGCTTTCAAGATCAGATGAGATTGGGCTTGTTCAGGGTGGTGTGGCTGTAGGTATTGGTTTTCTATTGACCTACATCTCTTATACATCTCAAAACCAGCATTGAAGAGAGGCCGGAACAAGAGAGAAAAAAAAAAGCCTACAGCACCTGGTATTCCCAGGTGGTCTCCCATCCAAGTACTAACCAGGGCTGTCCCTGCTTAGCTTCCAAGATCAGACGAGATTGGGCTTGTTCAGGGTGGTGTGGCTGTAGGTATTGGTTTTCTATTGACCTACATCTCTTATACATCTAGAAACCAGCATTGAAGGAAGCCGGAACAAGAGAGAAGAAAAAAAGGCCTACAGCACCTGGTATTCCCAGGTGGTCTCCCATCCAAGTACTAACCAGGGCTGTCCCTGCTTAGCTTCCAAGATCAGACGAGATTGGGCTTGTTCAGGGTGGTGTGGCTGTAGGTATTGTTTTCCTATTGACCTACATCTCTTATACATCTAGAAACCAGCATTGAAGGAAGCCGGAACAAGTGAGAAGAAAAAAAGGCCTACAGCACCTGGTATTCCCAGGTGGTCTCCCATCCAAGTACTAACCAGGGTCTGGCCCTGCTTAGCTTCGAAGATCAGACGAGATTGTGCCTGTTCAGGGTGGAGTGGCTGTAGGTATGGTTTTCCTATTGACCTACATCTCTTATACATCTAAAAAAACCAGCATTGAAGGAAGCCGGAACAAGAAAGAAAAAAAAAAGGCTTACAGCACCTGCTATTCCCAGGTGGTCTCCCATCCAAGTACTAACCAGGCCCAGCCCTGCTTAGCTGCCAAGATCAGACGATATTGGGCTTGTTCAGGGCGGTGTGGCTGTAGGTATTGGTTTCCTATTGACCTACATCTCTTATACATCTCAAAACCAGCATTGAAGGAAGCCGGAACAAGAGAGAAAAAAAAAAAGGCCTACAGCACCTTGTATTCCCAGGTGGTCTCAAACCCAAGTACTAACCAGGCCAAGCCCTGCTCAGCTTCCAAGATCAGATGAGATTGCGCTTTTTTTAGGGTGGTATGGCTGTAGGTATTGGATTCCTAATGAACTACATCTCTTATACTTCTCAAAACCAGCACTGAAGGAAGCCAGAACAAGAGAGAAAAAAAAAAAGGCTTACAGCACCTGGTATTCCCAATTGCTTAGCTTCCAAGATCAGATGAGATTAGGCTTGTTCAGGGTGGTGTGGCTGTAGATATTGGTTTCCTACTGACCTACATCTCTTATACATCTCAAAACCAGCATTGAAGGAATCCGGAACAAGAGAGATAAAAAAAAGGCCTACAGCACCTGGTATTCCCAGGTGTTCTCCCATCCAGGTACTAACCAGGTCTGACCCTGCTTAGCTTCCAAGATCAGATGAGATTGCACTTTTTTTAGGGTGGTGTGGCTGTAGGTATTGGTTTCTTAATGATCTACATATCTTATACATCTGAAAACCAGCATTGAAGGAAGCCGGACCAAGAGAGAAAAAAAAAAGCCTACAGCACCTGGTATTTCCAGGTGGTCTCCCATCCAAGTACTAACCAGCCCAACCCTGCTTAGCTTTTAAGATCAGACGAGATTAGGCTTGTTCAGGGTGGTGCGGCTGTAAGTATTACTTTCCTAATGACCTAAATCTCTTATACATCTCGAAACCAGCATTGAATGAAGCCGGAACAAGAGAGATAAAAAAAAAAGGCCTACAGCACCTTGCATTCCCAGGTGGTCTCCCATCCAAGCACTAACCAGGCCCAGCCCTGCTTAGCTTCCAAGATCAGATGAGATTGTGCTTGTTTCAAGGTGGAGTGGCTGTAGATATTGGTTTTCTAATGACCTACATCTCTTATACATCTCAAAACCAGCATTGAAGGAAGCCGGAACAGGAGAGATAAAAAAAAAAAGGCCTACAGCACCTGATATTCCCAGGTGGTCTCCCATCCAAGTACTAACGAGGTCTGGCCCTGCTTAACTTCCACGATCAGACGAGATTGCGCTTTTTTTAGGGTGGTGTGGCTATAGGTATTGGTTTCCTAATGAGCTACATCTCTTATACATCTGAAAACCAGCATTGAAGGAAGCCGGAACAAGAGAGAAAAAAAAAAGGCCAACAGCACCTGTTATTCCCCGGTGGTCTCCCATCCAAGTACTAACCAGGCCCAACCCTGCTTACCTTTCAAGATCAGATGAGATTGGGCTTGTTCAGGGTGCTGTGGCTGTAGGTA
>NC_134405.1:284132184-284159684 GCF_038048845.1 Mixophyes fleayi | reverse complement strand
ATTGACCTACATCTCTTATACATCTCAAAACCAGCATTGAAGGAAGCCGGAACAAGAGAGAAAATAAAAAAGGCCTACAGCACCTGGTACTCCCAGGTGGTCTCCCTTCAAAGTACTAACTAGGTCCGACACTGCTTAGCTTCCAAGATCAGACGAGATTGGGCTTGTTCAGAGTGGTGTGGCTGTAGGTATTGGTTTCCTATTGACCTACATCTCTTATCATCTCAAAACCAGCATTGAAGGAAGCCGGAACAAGAGAGAAAAAAAAAAGGCCTACAGCACCTGGTATTCCCAGGTGGTCTCCCATCCAATTACTAACCAGGCACAGCACTGCTTAGCTTCCAAGATCAGACGAGATTGAGCTTGTTCAGGGTGGTGTGGTTGTAGGTATTGGTTTTCTATTGACCTACATCTCTTATACATCTCAAAACCAGCATTGAAGGAAGCCAGAACAAGAGAGAAAAAAAAAAGGCTTACAGCACCTGGTATTCCCAATTGCTTAGCTTCCAAGATCAGACAAAATTAGGCTTGTTCAGGGTGGTGTGGCTGTAGATATTGGTTTCCTACTGACCTACATCTCTTATACATCTCAAAACCAGCATTGAAGGAAGCCAGAACAAGAGAGAAAAAAAAATGGCCTACAGCACCTGGTTTTCCCAGGTGGTCTCCCATTCAAGTACTAACCAGGCCCAGCGCTGCTTAGTTTCCAAGATCAGACGCGATTGGGCTTCCTCAGGGTGGTGTGGCTGTAGATATTGGTTTCCTAATGACCTACATCTCTTATACATCTCAAAACTAGCATTGATGGAAGCCGGAACAAGAGAGATAAAAAAAAAGGCCAACAGCACGTGGTATTCCCAGGTGGTCTCCCATCCAAGTACTAACCAGGCCTGGCCCTGCTTAGCTTCCAAGATCAGACGAGATTGGGCTTTTTCAGGGTGGTGTGGCTGTAGGAATTGGTTTCATATTGACCTACATCTCTTATACATCTCAAAACCAGCATTGAAGGAAGCCGGAACAAGAGAGAAAAAAAAAAGCCTACAGCACCTGGTATTCCCAGGTGGTCTCCCATCAAAGTACTAACCAGGTCTGGCCTTGCTTAGCTTTGAAGATCAGACGAGATTATGCTTGTTCAGGGTGGAGTGGCTGTAGGTATTGGTTTCCTAATGACCTACATCTCTTTTACATCTCAAAACCAGCATTGAAGGAAGCCAGAACAAGTGAGACAAAAAAAAAGGCCTACAGCACCTGGTATTCTCAGGTGATCTCCGATCCAAGTACTAACCAGGCCCGGCTCTGCTTAGCTTCCAAGATCAGACGGAATTGGGCTTGTTCAGGGTGGTGTGGCTGTAGGTATTGTTTTCCTATTGACCTACATCTCTTATACATCTAAAAAACCAGCATTGAAGGAAGCCGGAACAAGAGAGAAAAAAAAAAGTCTACAGCATCTGCTATTCCCAGGTGATCTCCCATCCAAGTACTAACCAGGCCCAGCGCTGCTTAGCTGCCAAGATAAGACGATATTGGGCTTGTTCAGGGTGGTGTGGCTGTAGGTATTGGTTTCCTATTGACCTACATCTCTTATACATCTCAAAACCAGCATTGAAGGAAGCCGGAACAAGAGAGAAAAAAAAAAAGGCCTACAGCACCTTGTATTCCCAGGTGGTCTCCCATCCAAGTACTAACCAGGCCAAGCCCTGCTCAGCTTCCAAGATCAGATGAGATTGGGTTTGTTCAGGGTGGTATGGCTATAGGTATTGGATTCCTAATGAACTACATCTCTTATACATCTCAAAACCAGCATTGAAGGAAGCCAGAACAAGAGAGAAAAAAAAAAGGCTTACAGCACCTGGTATTCCCAATTGCTTAGCTTCCAAGATCAGATGAGATTAGGCTTGTTCAGGGTGGTGTGGCTGTAGATATTGGTTTCCTACTGACCTACATCTCTTATACATCTCAAAACCAGCATTGAAGGAAGCCAAAACAAGAGAGAAAAAAAAAAGGCCTACAGCACCAGGTAATCCCAGGTGGTCTCCTATTCAAGTACTAACCAGGCCTGGCCCTGCTTAGCTTCCAAGATCAGACGAGATTGGGCTTGTTCAGGGTGGTGTGGCTGTAGGTAGTGGTTTCCTATTGACCTACATCTCTTATACATCTCAAAACCAGCATTGAAGGAAGCCGGAACAAGAGAAAAAAAAAAAAAGGCCTACAGCACCTGGTATTCCCAGGTATTCTCCCTTCAAAGTACTAAGTAGGTCTGGCACTGCTTAGCTTCCAAGATCAGACGAGATTGGGCTTGTTCAGAGTGGTGTGGCTTTAGGTATTGGTTTCCTATTGACCTACATCTCTTATAATCTCAAAACCAGCATTGAAGGAAGCCGGAACAAGAGAGAAAAAAAAAAGGCCTACAGCACCTGGTATTCCCAGGTGGTCTCCCATCCAAGTACTAACCAGGCATGGCCCAGCTTAACTTCCAAGATCAGATGAGATTGTGGTTGTTCAGGGTGGAGCGGCTGTAGGTTTTGGTTTCTTAATGACCTACATCTCTTATACATCTCAAAACCAGCATTGAAGGAAGCCGGAACAAGAGAGAAAAAAAAAAAGGCCTACAGCACCTGGTATTCTCAGGTGGTCTCTGATCCAAGCACTAACCAGGCCTGGCCCTGCTTAGCTTCCAAGATTAGAACAGATTGGGCTTGTTCAGGGTGGTGTGGCTGTGGGTATTGTTTTCCTATTGACCTACATCTCTTATACATCTAAAAACCAGCATTGAAGGAAGCCGGAACAAGAGTGAAAAAAAAAAGCCTACAGCACCTGGTATTCCCAGGTGGTCTCCCATTCAAGTACTAACCAGGCCTGGCCCTGCTTAGCTTCCAAGATCAGATGAGATTGGGCTTGTTCAGGGTGGTGTGGCTGTAGGTATTGTTTTCCTATTGACCTACATCTCTTATACATCTAAAAAACCAGCATTGAAGGAAGCCGGAACAAGAGAGAAAAAAAAAAAGTCTACAGCACCTGCTATTCCCAGGTGGTCTCCCATCCAAGTACTAAACAGGCCCAGCGCTGCTTAGCTGCCAATATCAGTCGATATTGGGCTTGTTCAGGGTGGTGTGGCTGTAGGTATTGGTTTCGTATTGACCTACATCTCTTATACATCTCAAAACCAGCATTGAAGGAAGCCGGAACAAGAGAGAAAAAAATAAAGGCCTACAGCACCTTGTATTCGCAGGTGGTCTCCCATCCAAGTACTAACCAAGCCAAGCCCTGCTCAGCTTCCAAGATCAGATGAGATTGGGTTTGTTCAGGGTGGTATGGCTATAGGTATTGGATTTCTAATGAACTACATCTCTTATACATCTCAAAACCAGCATTGAAGGAAGCCAGAACAAGAGAGAAAAAAAAAAGGCTTACAGCACCTGGTATTCCCAATTGCTTAGCTTCCAAGATCAGATGAGATTAGGCTTGTTCAGGGTGGTGTGGCTGTAGGTATTGGTTTCCTACTGACCTACATCTCTTATACATCTCAAAACCAGCATTGAAGGAAGCCAGAACAAGAGAGAAAAAAAAAAAAGCCTACAGCACCAGGTATTCCCAGGTGGTCTCCCATTCAAGTACTAACCAGGCCTGGCCCTTCTTAGCTTCCAAGATCAGACGAGATTGGGCTTGTTCAGGGTGGTGTGGCTGTAGGTAGTGGTTTCTTATTGACCTACATCTCTTATACATCTCAAAACCAGCATTGAAGGAAGCCGGAACAAGAGAAAAATAAAAAAGGCCTACAGCACCTGGTATTCCCAGGTATTCTCCCTTCAAAGTACTAACTAGGTCTGGCACTGCTTAGCTTCCAAGATCAGACGAGATTGGGCTTGTTCAGAGTGGTGTGGCTGTAGGTATTGGTTTCCTATTGACCTACATCTCTTATAATCTCAAAACCAGCATTGAAGGAAGCCGGAACAAGAGAGAAAAAAAAAAGGCCTACAGCACCTGGTATTCCCAGGTGGTCTCCCATCCAAGTACTAACCAGGCATGGCCCTGCTTAACTTCCAAGATCAGATGAGATTGTGGTTGTTCAGGGTGGAGTGGCTGTAGGTTTTGGTTTCTTAATGACCTACATCTCTTATACATCTCAAAACCAGCATTGAAGGAAGCCGGAACAAGAGAGAAAAAAAAAAAGGCCTACAGCACCTGGTATTCTCAGGTGGTCTCTGATCCAAGTACTAACCAGGCCTGGCCCTGCTTAGCTTCCAAGATTAGACCAGATTGGGCTTGTTCTGGGTGGTGTGGCTGTAGGTATTGTTTTCCTATTGACCTACATCTCTTATACATCTAAAAACCAGCATTGAAGGAAGCCGGAACAAGAGTGAAAAAAAAAAGCCTACAGCACCTGGTATTCCCAGGTGGTCTCCCATTCAAGTACTAACCAGGCCTGGCCTTGCTTAGCTTCCAAGATCAGATGAGATTGGGCTTGTTCAGGGTGGTGCGGCCGTAGATATTGGTTTCCTATTGACCTACATCTCTTATACATCTCAAAACCAGCATTGAATGAAGCCGGAACAAGAGAGAAAAAAAAAAGGCCTACGGAACCTGGTATTCTCAGGTGGTCTCCCTTCAAAGTACTAACTAGGTCCGGCACTGCTTAGCTTCCAAGATCAGACGAGATTGGGCTTGTATAGAGTGGTGTGGCTGTAGGTGTTGTTTTCCTAATGACTTACATCTCTTATACATCTGAAAACCAGCATTGAAGGAAGCCAGAACAAGAGAGGAAAAAAAAAAAAAAGCCTACAGCACCTGGTATTCCCAGGTGGTCTCCCACCCAAGTACTAACCAGGCCTGGCTATGCTTAGTTTCCAAGATCAGATGAGATTGAGCTTGTTCAGGGTGGTGTGACTATAGGTATTTGTTTCTTTTTGACCTACATCTCCTATAATCTCAAAACCAGCATTGAAGGAAGCCGGAACAAGAGAGAAAACAAAAGGCCTACAGCACCTGGTATTCCAAGGTGGTCTCCCATCCAAGTACTAACCAGGCCCGGCCCTGCTTAGCTTACAAGATCAGACAAGATTGTGCTTGTTCAGGGTGGAGTGGCTATAGATATTTGTTTCCTAATGACCTACATCTCTTATACATCTCAAAACCAGCATTGAAGGAAGCCGGAAAAAGAGAAAAAAAAAAAAAAAGCCTACAGCACCTGGTATACCCAGGTGGTCTGCCATCCAAGTACTAACCAGGTCCGGCCCTGCTTAGCTTCCAAGACCAGACGAGATTAGGCTTGTTCAGGGTGGTGTGGCTGTAGGTGATGGCTTCCTACTGACCTACTTTTCTCATACATCTCAAAACCAGCATTGAAGGAAGCCAGAACAAGAGAGAAAAAAAAAGGCCTACAGCACCTGGTATTCCCAATTGCTTAGCTTCCAAGATCAGACGAGATTAGGCTTGTTCAGGGTGGTGTGGCTGTAGATATTGGTTTCCTACTGACCTACATCTCTTATACATCTCAAAACCAGCATTGAAGGAAGCCAGAACAAGAGAGAAAAAAAAAAAGGCCTACAGCACCTGGTATTCCCAGGTGGTCTCCCATCCAATTACTAACCAGGCCCAGCCCTGCTTAGCTTCCAAGATCTGATGAGATTGTGCTTGTTCAGGGTGGAGTGGCTGTAGATATGGAATTCCAAATGACCTGCATCTCTTATACATCTCAAAACCAGCATTGAAGGAAGCCGGAACAAGAGAAAAAAAAAAAAAAGCCTACAGCACCTGGTATTCCCAGGTAGTCTGCCATCCAAGTACTAATCAGGCCTGGCGCTGCTTAGCTTCCTAGATCAGCCGAGATTAGGCTTGTTCAGGGTGGTGTGGCTGTAGGTATTGATTCCCTATTGACCTACATCTCTTATACATCTCAAAACCAGCATTGAAGGAAGCCGGAACAAGAGAGAAAAAGAAAAGGCCTACAGCACCTGGTATTGCCAGGTGGTGTCCCATCCAAGTATTAACCAGGTCCGGCCCTGCTTAGCTTCCAAGATCAGACAAGATTGGACTTTTTCAGGGTGTTATAGCTGTAGGTATTGGTTTCCTAATGACCTACATCTCTTATACATCTGAAAACCAGCATCGAAGGAAGCCGGAACAAGAGAGAAAAAAAAAAGGCCTACAGCACCTTCTATTCCCAGGTGGTCTCCCATCCAAGTACTAACCAGGTGCGGCCCTGCTTAGCTTCCAAGATCAGATGAGATTGGGCTTGTTCAGGGTGGTGTGGCTGTAGGTATAGTTTTCTTATTGACCTACATCTCTTATACATCTCAAAACCAGCATTGAAAGAAGCCGGAACAAGAGAGAAAAAAATAAGGCCTACAGCACCTTGTATTCCCAGGTGGTCTCCCAACCAAGTACTAACCAGGTCTGGCCCTGCTTAGCTTCCAAGATCAGACAAGATTGGACTTTTTCAGGGTGGTGTGGCTGTAGGTATTGGTTTCCTAATGACCTACATCTCTTATACATCTGAAAACCAGCATTGAAGGAAGCCGGAACAAAAGAGAAAAAAAAAGGCCTACAGCACCTGGGATTCCCAGGTGGTCTCCCATCCAAGTACTAACCAGGCCCAGCCCTGTTTAGCTACCAAGATCAGCTGAAATTGGGCTTTTTCAGGGTGGTGTGGCTGTAGGTATTAGTTTCCTATTGACCTACATCTTTTATACATCTCAAAACCAGCATTGAAGGAAGCCGGAACAAAAGAGAAAAAAAAAGGCCTACAGCACCTGGTATTCCCAGGGGGTCTCCCATCCAAGTACTAACCAGGCCCGGCCCTGCTTAGCTTTCAAGATCAGATGAGATTTGGCTTGTTCAGGGTGGTGCGGCTGTAGGTATTGGTTTCCTAATGACCTACATCTCTTATACATCTCAAAACTAGCATTGAAGGAAGCCGGAACAAGAGAGAAAAAAAAAGGCCTACAGCACCTGGTATTCCCAATTGCTTAGCTTCCAAGATCAGACGAGATTAGACTTGTTCAGGGTGGTGTGGCTGTAGATATTGGTTTCCTACTGACCTACATCTCTTATACATCTCAAAACCAGCATTGAAGGAAGCCAGAACAAGAGAGAAAAAAAAAGGCCTACAGCACCTGGTATTCCCAGGTGGTCTCCCATCCAAGTACTAACCAGGTCCAGCCCTGCTTAGCTTCCAAGATCGGACTTTTTCAGGGTGGTGTGGCTGTAGGTATTGTTTTCCTATTGACCTACATCTCTTATACATCTCAAAACCAGCATTGAACGAACCCGGAACAAGAGAGAAAAAAAAAAAGGCCTACAGCACCTGGTATTCCGAGGTGGTCTCCCATCCAAGTACTAACCAGGCCCGGCCCTGCTTAGCTTCCAAGATCAGACGAGATTGGGCTTTTTCAGGGTGGTGTGGCTGTAGGTATTGGTTTCCAATTGACCTACATCTCTTATACATCTCAAAACCAGCATTGAAGGAAGCCGGAACAAAAGAGAAAAAAAAACGCCAACAGCACCCGGTATTTCCAGGTGGTCTCCCATCCAAGTACTAACCAGGCCTGACCCTGCTTAGCTTCCAAGATCAGATGAGATTGGACTTTTTCAGGGTGGTGTGGCTGTAGTTATAGGTTTCCTAATGACCTACATCTCTTATACATCTCAAAACCAGCATTGAAGGAAGCTGGAACAAGAGAGAAAAAAATAATGGCCTACAGCACCTGGTATTCCCAGGTGGTCTCCCATCCAAGTACTAACCAGGCCCAGCCCTGCTTAGCTACCAAGATCAGCTGAAATTGGCCTTGTTCAGGGTGGTGTGGCTGTAGGTATTGCTTTCTTAATGACCTACTTCTCTTATACATCTCAAAACCAGCATTGAAGGAAGCCGGAACAAGAGAGAAAAAAAAAGGCCTACAGCACCTGGTATTCCCAATTGCTTAGCTTCCAAGATCTGATGAGATTAGACTTGTTCAGGGTGGTGTGGCTGTAGATATTGGTTTCCTACTGACCTACATCTCTTATACATCTCAAAACCAGCATTGAAGGAAGCCAGAACAAGAGAGAAAAAAAAGGCCTACAGCACCTGGTATTCAGGGTGATTTGGCTGTAGGTATTGATTTCTTATTGACCTACATCTCTTATACATCTCAAAACCAGCATTGAAGGAAGCCGGAACAAGAGAGAAAAAGAAAAAGTCCTACAGCACCTGGTATTCCCAGGTGGTCTCCCATGGTGGTTTGGCTGTAGGTATTGATTTCTTATTGATCTACATCTCTTATACATCTCAAAACCAGCATTGAAGGAAGCCAGAACAAGAGAGAAAAAAAAAAGGCCTACAGCACCTGGTATTCCGAGGTGGTCTCCCATTCAAGTACTAACCAGGCCTGGCCCTTCTTAGCTTCCAAGATCAGATGAGATTGAGCTTGTTCAGGGTGGTGTGACTGTAGTTCTTTGTTTCTTTTTGACCTACATCTTCTATAATCTCAAAACCAGCATTGAAGGAAGCCGGAACAAGAGAGAAAAAAAAAGGCCTACAGCACCTGTTATTCCCAGGTGGTCTCCCATCCAAGTACTAACCAGGCCCGCCTCTGCTTAGCTTCCAAGATCAGACGAGATTGGGCTTGTTCAGGGTGGTGTGGCTGTAGGTATTGTTTTCCTATTGACCTACATCTCTTATACATCTTAAAACCAGCATTGAACGAACCCGGAACAAGAGAGAAAAAAAAAAAGGCCTACAGCACCTGGTATTCCGAGGTGGTCTCCCATCCAAGTACTAAGCAGACCCGGTCCTGCTTAGCTTCCAAGATCAGACGAGATTGGGCTTTTTCAGGGTGGTGTGGCTGTAGGTATTGGTTTCCAATTGACCTACATCTCTTATACATCTCAAAACCAGCATTGAAGGAAGCTGGAACAAGAGAGAAAAAAAAAAGGCCTACAGCACCTGGTATTCCGAGGTGGTCTCCCATTCAAGTACTAACCAGGCCTGGCCCTTCTTAGTTTCCAAGATCAGATGAGATTGAGCTTGTTCAGGGTGGTGTGACTGTAGTTATTTGTTACTTTTTGACCTACATCTTCTATAATCTCAAAACCAGCATTGAAGGAAGCCGGAACAAGAGAGAAAAAAAAAGGCCTACAGCACCTGTTATTCCCAGGTGGTCTCCCATCCAAGTACTAACCAGGCCCGCCTCTGCTTAGCTTACAAGATCAGATGAGATTGTGCTTGTTCAGGGTGGAGGGGCTGTAGATATTTGTTTCTTAATGACCTACATCTCTTATACATCTCAAAACCAGCATTGAAGGAAACGGAACAAGAGAAAAAAAAAAAAGCCTACAGCACCTGGTATACCCAGGTGGTCTGCCATCCAAGTACTAACCAGGTCCGGCCCTGCTTAGCTTCAAAGTTCAGACGAGAGTAGGCTTGTTCAGGGTGGTGTGGCTGTAGGTGTTGGTTTCCTACTGACCTACATCTCTTGTACATCTCAAAACCAGCATTGAAGGAAGCCGGAACAAGAGAGAAAAAAAAAAGCCTACAGCACCTGGTATTCCCAGGTGGTCTCCCATCCAAGTACTAACCAGGTCTGGCCCTGCTTAGCTTCCAAGATCAGATGAGATTGGGCTTTTTCAGGGTGGTGTGGCTGTAGGTATTGGTTTCCTAATGACCTACATCTCTTATACATCTGAAAACCAGCATTAAAAGAAGCCAGAACAGGAGAGAAAAAAAAAGGCCTACAGCACCTTGTATTCCCAGGTGGTCTCCCATCCAAGTACTAACCAGGCCCGGCCCAGCTTAGCTTAAACGTTCAGACGAGATTGGGCTTGTTCAGGGTGGTGTGGCTGTAGGTATTGTTTTCCTATTGACCTACATCTCTTATACATCTCAAAACCAGCATTGAAGGAAGCCGGAACAAGAGAGAAAAAAAAGGCCTACAGCACCTGGTATTCCCAGGTGGTCTCCCATCCAAGTACTAACCAGGCCTGGCCCTGCTTAGGTTCCAAGATCAGACAAGAATGGGCTTGTTCAGGGTGGTGTGGCTGTAGGTATTGGTTTTCTAATGAACTACATCTCTTATACATCTCAAAACCAGCATTGAAGGAAGCCGGAACAAGAGAGAAAGAAAAGGCCTACAGCACCTGGTATTCCCAGGTGGTCTCGCATCCAAGAACTAACCAGGCCCCGCCCTGCTTAGCTTCCAAGATCAGACGAGATTGTGTTTGTTCAGGGTGGTGTGGCTGTAGGTATTGCTTTCCTAATGACCTACATCTCTTATACATCTGAAAACCAGCATTGAAGGAAGCCGGAACAAGAGAGAAAAAAAAGGCCTACAGCACCTGGTATTCCCAGGTGGTCTCCCATCCAAGTACTAACCAGGCCCAGCCCTGCTTAGCGTCCAAGATCAGATGAGATTGTGCTTGTTCAGGGTGGAGTGGCTGTAGATATTGGATTCCAAATGACCTACATCTCTTATACATCTCAAAACCAGCATTGAAGGAAGCCGGAACAAGAGAAAAAAAAAAAGGCCTACAGCACCTGGTATTCCCAGGTAGTCTGCCATCCAAGTACTAACCAGGTCCGGCCCTGTTTAGCTTCCAAGATCAGCTGAGATTAGGCTTGTTCAGGGTGGTGTGGCTGTAGGTATTGGTTTCCTACTGACCTACATCACTTATACATCTCAAAACCAGCATTGAAGGAAGCCAGAATAAGAGAGAAAAAAAAAGGCCTTCAGCACCTGGTATTCCTAATTGCTTAGCTTCCAAGATCAGACGAGATTAGGCTTGTTCAGGGTGGTGTGGCTGTAGGTATTGGTTTCCTACTGACCTACATCTCTTATACATCTCAAAACCAGCATTGAAGGAAGCCAGAACAAGAGAGAAAAAAAAAAGGCCTACAGCACCTGGTATTCCCAGGTGGTCTCCCATTCAAGTACTAACCATGCCTGACCCTTCTTAGATTCCAAGATCAGACAAGATTGGGCTTGTTCAGGGTGGTGTGGCTGTAGGTATTGGTTTCCTAATAACCTACATCTCTTATACATCTCAAAACCAGCATTGAAGGAAGCCGGACAAGAGAGATAAAAAAAAAAAGGCCTACAACATCTGGTATTCCCAGGTGGTCTCCCATCCAAGTACTAACAAGGCCTGGCCCTGCTTACCTTCCAAGGTCAGATGAGATCGGGCTTGTTCAGGCTGGTGTGGCTGTAGGTATTGATTTTCTATTGACCTACATCTCTTATACATCTCAAAACCAGCATTGAAGGAAGCCGGAACGAGAGAGAAAAAGAAAAGCCCTACAGCACCTGGTATTCCCAGGTGGTGTCCCATCCAAGTACTAATCTGGTCCGGCCCTGCTTAGCTTCCAAGATCAGACGAGATTGGGCTTTTTCAGTGTGGTGTGGCTGTAGGTATTGGTTTCCTAATGACCTACATCTCTTATACATATGAAAACCAGCATTGAAGGAAGCCGGAACAAGAGACAAAAAAAAAAGGCCTACAGCACCTTGTATTCCCAGGTGGTCTCCCATCCAAGTACTAAACAGGTCCGGCCCTGTTTAGCTTCCAAGACCAGATGAGATTGGGCTTTTTCAGGGTGGTTTGGCTGTAGGTATTGGTGTCCTAATGACCTACATCTCTTATACATCTGAAAACCAGCATTGAAGGAAGCCGGAACAAGAGAGAAAAAAAAACAGCCTACAGCCCCTTGTATTCCCACGTGGTCTCCCATCCAAGTACTATCCAGGTCCGGCCCGGCTTAGCTTCCAAGATCAGACGAGATTGGGCTTGTTCAGGGTGGTGTGGCTGTAGGTATTGTTTTCCTATTGACCTACATCTCTTATACATCTCAAAACCAGCATTGAACGAAGCCGGAACAAGAGAGAAAAAAAAAATGGCCTACAGCACCTGGTATTCCGAGGTGGTCTCCCATCCAAGTACTAACCAGGACCGGCCCTGCTTAGCTTCCAAGATCAGACAAGATTGAGTTTTTTTCAGGGTGGTGTGGCTGTAGGTATTGGTTTCCTATTGACCTACATCTCTTATACATCTCAAAACCAGCATTGAAGGAAGCCGGAACAAAAGAGAAAAAAAAAAAGCCTACAGCACCTGGTATTCCCAGGTGGTCTCCCATCCAAGTACTAACCAGGCCTGGCGCTGCTTAGCTTCCAAGATCAGATGAGATTGGGCTTGTTCAGGGTGGTGTGGCTGTAGGTATTGGTTTTCTAATGACCTACATCTCTTATACATCTCAAAACCAGCATTGAAGTAAGCTGGAATAAGAGAGAAAAAAAAAAGTCCTACAGCACCTGGTATTCCCAGGTGGTCTTCCATCCAAGTACTAACCAGGCCCAGCCCTGCTTAGCTACCAAGATCAGCTGAAATTGGGCTTGTTCAGGGTGGTGTGGTTGTAGGTATGGCCCTCTTAATGACCTACATCTCTTATACATCTCAAAACCAGCATTGAAGGAAGCCGGAACAAGAGAGAAAAAAAAATGCCTACAGCACCTGGTATTCCCAATTGCTTAGCTTCCAAGATCAGATGAGATTAGGCTTGTTTAGGGTGGTGTGGCTGTAGATATTGGTTTCCTACTGACCTACATATCTTATACATCTCAAAACCAGCATTGAAGGAAGCCAGAACAAGAGAGAAAAAAAAAGGCCTACAGCACCTGGTATTCAGGGTGGTTTGGTTGTAGGTATTGATTTCTTATTGACCTATATCTCTTATACATCTCAAAACCAGCATTGAAGGAAGCCGGAACAAGAGAGAATAAGAAAAAGGCCTACAGCACCTGCTATTCCCAGGTGGTCTCCCATGGTGGTTTGGCTGTAGGTATTGATTTCTTATTGACCTACATCTCTTATACATCTCAAAACCAGCATTGAAGGAAGCCAGAACAAGAGAGAAAAAAAAAAGGCCTACAGCACCTGGTATTCCCAGGTGGTCTCCCATTCAAGTACTAACCAGGCCCGTCCCTTCTTAGCTTCCAAGATCAGACGAGATTGAGCTTGTTCAGGGTGGTGTGACTGTAGTTATTTGTTTCTTTTTGACCTACATCTTCTATAATCTCAAAACCAGCATTGAAGGAAGCCGGAACAAGAGAGAAAAAAAAAGGCCTACAGCACCTGGTATTCCCAGGTGGTCTCCCATCCAAGTACTAACCAGGCCCGCCTCTGCTTAGCTTACAAGATCAGATGAGATTGTGCTTGTTCAGGGTGGAAGGGCTGTAGATATTTGTTTCCTAATGACCTACATCTCTTATACATCTCAAAACCAGCATTGAAGGAAGCCGGAACAAGAGAAAAAAAAAAAAAGCCTACAGCACCTGGTATACCCAGGTGGTCTGCCATCCAAGTACTAACCAGGTCCGACGCTGCTTAGCTTCCAAGATCAGACGATATTAGGCTTGTTCAGGGTGGTGTGGCTGTAGGTGTTGGTTTTCTACTGACCTACATCTCTTATACATCTCAAAACCAGCATTGAAGGAAGCCGGAACAAGAGAGAAAAAAAAAAGCCTACAGCACCTGGTATTCCCAGGTGGTCTCCCATCCAAGTACTAACCAGGTCTGGCCCTGCTTAGCTTCCAAGATCAGATGAGCTTGGGCTTTTTCAGGGTGGTGTGGCTGTAGGTATTGGTTTCCTAATGACCTACATCTCTTATACATCTGAAAACCAGCATTAAAAGAAGCCAGAACAGGAGAGAAAAAAAAGGCCTACAGCACCTTGTATTCCCAGGTGGTCTCCCATCCAAGTACTAACCAGGCCCGGCCCTGCTTAGCTTAAAAGTTCAGATGAGATTGGGCTTGTTCAGGGTGGTGTGGCTGTAGGTATTGTTTTCCTATTGACCTACATCTCTTATACATCTCAAAACCAGCATTGAAGGAAGCCGGAACAAGAGAGAAAAAAAAAGGCCTACAGCACCTGGTATTCCCAATTGCTTAGCTTCCAAGATCAGACGAGATTAGGCTTGTTCAGGGTGGTGTGGCTGTAGATATTGGTTTCCTACTGACCTACATCTCTTATACATCTCAAAACCAGCATTGAAGGAAGCCAGAACAAGAGAGAAAAAAAAAGGCCTACAGCACCTGGTATTCAGGGTGGTTTGGTTGTAGGTATTGATTTCTTATTGACCTATATCTCTTATACATCTCAAAACCAGCATTGAAGGAAGCCGGAACAAGAGAGAATAAGAAAAAGGCCTACAGCACCTGGTATTCCCAGGTGGTCTCCCATTCAAGTACTAACCAGGCCCGTCCCTTCTTAGCTTCCAAGATCAGACGAGATTGAGCTTGTTCAGGGTGGTGTGACTGTAGTTATTTGTTTGTTTTTGACCTACATCTTCTATAATCTCAAAACCAGCATTGAAGGAAGCCGGAACAAGAGAGAAAAAAAAAAGGCCTACAGCACCTGGTATTCCCAGGTGGTCTCCCATCCAAGTACAAACCAGGCCTGCCTCTGCTTAGCTTACAAGATCAGATGAGATTGTGCTTGTTCAGGGTGGAAGGGCTGTAGATATTTGTTTCCTAATGACCTACATCTCTTATACATCTCAAAACCAGCATTGAAGGAAGCCGGAACAAGAGAAAAAAAAAAAAAGCCTACAGCACCTGGTATTCCCAGGTGGTCTCCCATCCAAGTACTAACCAGGCCCGGCCCTGCTTAGGTTCCAAGATCAGACAAGAATGGGCTTGTTCAGGGTGGTGTGGCTGTAGGTATTGGTTTTCTAATGAACTACATCTCTTATACATATGAAAACCAGCATTGAAGGAAGCCGGAACAAGAGAGAAAGAAAAAAAAAAGGCCTACAGCACCTGGTATTCCCAGGTGGTCTCGCATCCAAGAACTAACCAGGCCCCGCCCTGCTTAGCTTCCAAGATCAGACAAGATTGTGTTTGTTCAGGGTGGTGTGGCTGTAGGTATTGCTTTCTTAATGACCTACATCTCTTATACATCTCAAAACCAGCATTGAAGGAAGCCGGAACAAGAGAGAAAAAAAAGGCCTACAGCACCTCGTATTCCCAGGTGGTCTACCATCCAAGTACTAACCAGGCCCAGCCCTGCTTAGCATCCAAGATCAGATGAGATTGTGCTTGTTCAGGGTGGAGTGGCTGTAGATATTGGATTCCAAATGACCTACATCTCTTATACATCTCAAAACCAGCATTGAAGGAAGCCGGAACAAGAGAAAAAAAAAAAAGGCCTACAGCACCTGGTATTCCCAGGTAGTCTGCCATCCAAGTACTAACCAGGTCTGGCCCTGTTTAGCTTCCAAGATCAGCTGAGATTAGGCTTGTTCAGGGTGGTGTGGCTGTAGGTATTGGTTTCCTACTGACCTACATCACTTATACATCTCAAAACCAGCAATGAAGGAAGCCAGAACAAGAGAGAAAAAAAAAGGCCTTCAGCACCTGGTATTCCTAATTGCTTAGCTTCCAAGATCAGACGAGATTAGGCTTGTTCAGGGTGGTGTGGCTGTAGGTATTGGTTTCCTACTGACCTACATCTCTTATACATCTCAAAACCAGCATTGAAGGAAGCCAGAACAAGAGAGAAAAAAAAAAGGCCTACAGCACCTGGTATTCCCAGGTGGTCTCCCATTCAAGTACTAACCATGCCTGACCCTGCTTAGATGCCAAGATCAGACGAGATTGGGCTTGTTCAGGGTGGTGTGGCTGTAGGTATTGGTTTCCTAATAACCTACATCTCTTATACATCTCAAAACCAGCATTGAAGGAAGCCGGACAAGAGAGATAAAAAAAAAAGGCCTACAACATCTGGTATTCCCAGGTGGTCTCCCATCCAAGTACTAACAAGGCCTGGCCCTGCTTACCTTCCAAGATCAGACGAGATCGGGCTTGTTCAGGGTGGTGTGGCTGTAGGTATTGATTTCCTATTGACCTACATCTCTTATACATCTCAAAACCAGCATTGAAGGAAGCCGGAACGAGAGAGAAAAAGAAAAGGCCTACAGCACCTGGTATTCCCAGGTGGTGTCCCATCCAAGTACTAACCAGGTCTGGCCCTGCTTAGCTTCCAAGATCAGACAAGATTGGGGTTTTTCATGGTGGTGTGGCTGTAGGTATTGGTTTCTTAATGACCTACATCTCTTATACATATGAAAACCAGCATTGAAGGAAGCCGGAACAAGAGAGTAAAAAAAAAGGCCTACAGCACCTTGTATTCCCAGGTGGTGTCCCATCCAAGTACTAACCAGGTCCGGCCTTGTTTAGATTCCAAGATCAGACGAGATTGGGCTTTTTCAGGGTGGTGTGGCTGTAGGTATTGGTGTCCTAATGACCTACATCTCTTATACATCTGAAAACCAGCATTGAAGGAAGCCGGAACAAGAGAGAAAAAAAAAAGGCCTACAGCCCCTTGTATTCCCAAGTGGTCTCCCATCCAAGTACTAACCAGGTCCGGCCCGGCTTAGCTTCCAAGATCAGACGAGATTGGGCTTGTTCAGGGTGGTGTGGCTGTAGGTATTGTTTTCCTATTGACCTACATCTCTTATACATCTCAAAACCAGCATTGAAGGAAGCCGGAACAAGAGAGAAAAAAAAAAAGGCCTACAGCACCTTGTATTCCCAGGTGGTGTCCCATCCAAGTACTAACCAGGTCCGGCCCTGTTTAGCTTCCAAGATCAGACGAGATTGGGCTTTTTCAGGGTGGTGTGGCTGTAGGTATTGGTGTCCTAATGACCTACATCTCTTATACATCTGAAAACCAGCATTGAAGGAAGCCGGAACAAGAGAGAAAAAAAAAAGGCCTACAGCCCCTTGTATTCCCAGGTGGTCTCCCATCCAACTACTAACCAGGTCCGGCCCGGCTTAGCTTACAAGATCAGACGAGATTGGGCTTGTTCAGGGTGGTGTGGCTGTAGGTATTGTTTTCCTATTGACCTACATCTCTTATACATCTCAAAACCAGCATTGAACGAAGCCGGCACAAGAGAGAAAAAAAAAATGGCCTACAGCACCTGGTATTCCGAGGTGGTCTCCCATCCAAGTACTAACCAGGACCGGCCCTGCTTAGCTTCCAAGATCAGACAAGACTGAGTTTTTTTCAGGGTGGTGTGGCTGTAGGTATTGGTTTCCTATTGACCTACATCTCTTATACATCTCAAAACCAGCATTGAATGAAGCCGGAACAAGAGAGAAAAAAAAAAGGCCTACGGAACCTGGTATTCTCAGGTGGTCTCCCTTCAAAGTACTAACTAGGTCCGGCACTGCTTAGCTTCCAAGATCAGACGAGATTGGGCTTGTATAGAGTGGTGTGGCTGTAGGTGTTGTTTTCCTAATGACTTACATCTCTTATACATCTGAAAACCAGCATTGAAGGAAGCCAGAACAAGAGAGGAAAAAAAAAAAAAAGCCTACAGCACCTGGTATTCCCAGGTGGTCTCCCACCCAAGTACTAACCAGGCCTGGCTATGCTTAGTTTCCAAGATCAGATGAGATTGAGCTTGTTCAGGGTGGTGTGACTATAGGTATTTGTTTCTTTTTGACCTACATCTCCTATAATCTCAAAACCAGCATTGAAGGAAGCCGGAACAAGAGAGAAAACAAAAGGCCTACAGCACCTGGTATTCCAAGGTGGTCTCCCATCCAAGTACTAACCAGGCCCGGCCCTGCTTAGCTTACAAGATCAGACAAGATTGTGCTTGTTCAGGGTGGAGTGGCTATAGATATTTGTTTCCTAATGACCTACATCTCTTATACATCTCAAAACCAGCATTGAAGGAAGCCGGAAAAAGAGAAAAAAAAAAAAAAAGCCTACAGCACCTGGTATACCCAGGTGGTCTGCCATCCAAGTACTAACCAGGTCCGGCCCTGCTTAGCTTCCAAGACCAGACGAGATTAGGCTTGTTCAGGGTGGTGTGGCTGTAGGTGATGGCTTCCTACTGACCTACTTTTCTCATACATCTCAAAACCAGCATTGAAGGAAGCCAGAACAAGAGAGAAAAAAAAAGGCCTACAGCACCTGGTATTCCCAATTGCTTAGCTTCCAAGATCAGACGAGATTAGGCTTGTTCAGGGTGGTGTGGCTGTAGATATTGGTTTCCTACTGACCTACATCTCTTATACATCTCAAAACCAGCATTGAAGGAAGCCAGAACAAGAGAGAAAAAAAAAAAGGCCTACAGCACCTGGTATTCCCAGGTGGTCTCCCATCCAATTACTAACCAGGCCCAGCCCTGCTTAGCTTCCAAGATCTGATGAGATTGTGCTTGTTCAGGGTGGAGTGGCTGTAGATATGGAATTCCAAATGACCTGCATCTCTTATACATCTCAAAACCAGCATTGAAGGAAGCCGGAACAAGAGAAAAAAAAAAAAAAGCCTACAGCACCTGGTATTCCCAGGTAGTCTGCCATCCAAGTACTAATCAGGCCTGGCGCTGCTTAGCTTCCTAGATCAGCCGAGATTAGGCTTGTTCAGGGTGGTGTGGCTGTAGGTATTGATTCCCTATTGACCTACATCTCTTATACATCTCAAAACCAGCATTGAAGGAAGCCGGAACAAGAGAGAAAAAGAAAAGGCCTACAGCACCTGGTATTGCCAGGTGGTGTCCCATCCAAGTATTAACCAGGTCCGGCCCTGCTTAGCTTCCAAGATCAGACAAGATTGGACTTTTTCAGGGTGTTATAGCTGTAGGTATTGGTTTCCTAATGACCTACATCTCTTATACATCTGAAAACCAGCATCGAAGGAAGCCGGAACAAGAGAGAAAAAAAAAAGGCCTACAGCACCTTCTATTCCCAGGTGGTCTCCCATCCAAGTACTAACCAGGTGCGGCCCTGCTTAGCTTCCAAGATCAGATGAGATTGGGCTTGTTCAGGGTGGTGTGGCTGTAGGTATAGTTTTCTTATTGACCTACATCTCTTATACATCTCAAAACCAGCATTGAAAGAAGCCGGAACAAGAGAGAAAAAAATAAGGCCTACAGCACCTTGTATTCCCAGGTGGTCTCCCAACCAAGTACTAACCAGGTCTGGCCCTGCTTAGCTTCCAAGATCAGACAAGATTGGACTTTTTCAGGGTGGTGTGGCTGTAGGTATTGGTTTCCTAATGACCTACATCTCTTATACATCTGAAAACCAGCATTGAAGGAAGCCGGAACAAAAGAGAAAAAAAAAGGCCTACAGCACCTGGGATTCCCAGGTGGTCTCCCATCCAAGTACTAACCAGGCCCAGCCCTGTTTAGCTACCAAGATCAGCTGAAATTGGGCTTTTTCAGGGTGGTGTGGCTGTAGGTATTAGTTTCCTATTGACCTACATCTTTTATACATCTCAAAACCAGCATTGAAGGAAGCCGGAACAAAAGAGAAAAAAAAAGGCCTACAGCACCTGGTATTCCCAGGGGGTCTCCCATCCAAGTACTAACCAGGCCCGGCCCTGCTTAGCTTTCAAGATCAGATGAGATTTGGCTTGTTCAGGGTGGTGCGGCTGTAGGTATTGGTTTCCTAATGACCTACATCTCTTATACATCTCAAAACTAGCATTGAAGGAAGCCGGAACAAGAGAGAAAAAAAAAGGCCTACAGCACCTGGTATTCCCAATTGCTTAGCTTCCAAGATCAGACGAGATTAGACTTGTTCAGGGTGGTGTGGCTGTAGATATTGGTTTCCTACTGACCTACATCTCTTATACATCTCAAAACCAGCATTGAAGGAAGCCAGAACAAGAGAGAAAAAAAAAGGCCTACAGCACCTGGTATTCCCAGGTGGTCTCCCATCCAAGTACTAACCAGGTCCAGCCCTGCTTAGCTTCCAAGATCGGACTTTTTCAGGGTGGTGTGGCTGTAGGTATTGTTTTCCTATTGACCTACATCTCTTATACATCTCAAAACCAGCATTGAACGAACCCGGAACAAGAGAGAAAAAAAAAAAGGCCTACAGCACCTGGTATTCCGAGGTGGTCTCCCATCCAAGTACTAACCAGGCCCGGCCCTGCTTAGCTTCCAAGATCAGACGAGATTGGGCTTTTTCAGGGTGGTGTGGCTGTAGGTATTGGTTTCCAATTGACCTACATCTCTTATACATCTCAAAACCAGCATTGAAGGAAGCCGGAACAAAAGAGAAAAAAAAACGCCAACAGCACCCGGTATTTCCAGGTGGTCTCCCATCCAAGTACTAACCAGGCCTGACCCTGCTTAGCTTCCAAGATCAGATGAGATTGGACTTTTTCAGGGTGGTGTGGCTGTAGTTATAGGTTTCCTAATGACCTACATCTCTTATACATCTCAAAACCAGCATTGAAGGAAGCTGGAACAAGAGAGAAAAAAATAATGGCCTACAGCACCTGGTATTCCCAGGTGGTCTCCCATCCAAGTACTAACCAGGCCCAGCCCTGCTTAGCTACCAAGATCAGCTGAAATTGGCCTTGTTCAGGGTGGTGTGGCTGTAGGTATTGCTTTCTTAATGACCTACTTCTCTTATACATCTCAAAACCAGCATTGAAGGAAGCCGGAACAAGAGAGAAAAAAAAAGGCCTACAGCACCTGGTATTCCCAATTGCTTAGCTTCCAAGATCTGATGAGATTAGACTTGTTCAGGGTGGTGTGGCTGTAGATATTGGTTTCCTACTGACCTACATCTCTTATACATCTCAAAACCAGCATTGAAGGAAGCCAGAACAAGAGAGAAAAAAAAGGCCTACAGCACCTGGTATTCAGGGTGATTTGGCTGTAGGTATTGATTTCTTATTGACCTACATCTCTTATACATCTCAAAACCAGCATTGAAGGAAGCCGGAACAAGAGAGAAAAAGAAAAAGTCCTACAGCACCTGGTATTCCCAGGTGGTCTCCCATGGTGGTTTGGCTGTAGGTATTGATTTCTTATTGATCTACATCTCTTATACATCTCAAAACCAGCATTGAAGGAAGCCAGAACAAGAGAGAAAAAAAAAAGGCCTACAGCACCTGGTATTCCGAGGTGGTCTCCCATTCAAGTACTAACCAGGCCTGGCCCTTCTTAGCTTCCAAGATCAGATGAGATTGAGCTTGTTCAGGGTGGTGTGACTGTAGTTCTTTGTTTCTTTTTGACCTACATCTTCTATAATCTCAAAACCAGCATTGAAGGAAGCCGGAACAAGAGAGAAAAAAAAAGGCCTACAGCACCTGTTATTCCCAGGTGGTCTCCCATCCAAGTACTAACCAGGCCCGCCTCTGCTTAGCTTCCAAGATCAGACGAGATTGGGCTTGTTCAGGGTGGTGTGGCTGTAGGTATTGTTTTCCTATTGACCTACATCTCTTATACATCTTAAAACCAGCATTGAACGAACCCGGAACAAGAGAGAAAAAAAAAAAGGCCTACAGCACCTGGTATTCCGAGGTGGTCTCCCATCCAAGTACTAAGCAGACCCGGTCCTGCTTAGCTTCCAAGATCAGACGAGATTGGGCTTTTTCAGGGTGGTGTGGCTGTAGGTATTGGTTTCCAATTGACCTACATCTCTTATACATCTCAAAACCAGCATTGAAGGAAGCTGGAACAAGAGAGAAAAAAAAAAGGCCTACAGCACCTGGTATTCTGAGGTGGTCTCCCATTCAAGTACTAACCAGGCCTGGCCCTTCTTAGCTTCCAAGATCAGATGAGATTGAGCTTGTTCAGGGTGGTGTGACTGTAGTTATTTGTTACTTTTTGACCTACATCTTCTATAATCTCAAAACCAGCATTGAAGGAAGCCGGAACAAGAGAGAAAAAAAAAGGCCTACAGCACCTGTTATTCCCAGGTGGTCTCCCATCCAAGTACTAACCAGGCCCGCCTCTGCTTAGCTTACAAGATCAGATGAGATTGTGCTTGTTCAGGGTGGAGGGGCTGTAGATATTTGTTTCTTAATGACCTACATCTCTTATACATCTCAAAACCAGCATTGAAGGAAACGGAACAAGAGAAAAAAAAAAAAGCCTACAGCACCTGGTATACCCAGGTGGTCTGCCATCCAAGTACTAACCAGGTCCGGCCCTGCTTAGCTTCAAAGTTCAGACGAGAGTAGGCTTGTTCAGGGTGGTGTGGCTGTAGGTGTTGGTTTCCTACTGACCTACATCTCTTGTACATCTCAAAACCAGCATTGAAGGAAGCCGGAACAAGAGAGAAAAAAAAAAGCCTACAGCACCTGGTATTCCCAGGTGGTCTCCCATCCAAGTACTAACCAGGTCTGGCCCTGCTTAGCTTCCAAGATCAGATGAGATTGGGCTTTTTCAGGGTGGTGTGGCTGTAGGTATTGGTTTCCTAATGACCTACATCTCTTATACATCTGAAAACCAGCATTAAAAGAAGCCAGAACAGGAGAGAAAAAAAAAGGCCTACAGCACCTTGTATTCCCAGGTGGTCTCCCATCCAAGTACTAACCAGGCCCGGCCCAGCTTAGCTTAAACGTTCAGACGAGATTGGGCTTGTTCAGGGTGGTGTGGCTGTAGGTATTGTTTTCCTATTGACCTACATCTCTTATACATCTCAAAACCAGCATTGAAGGAAGCCGGAACAAGAGAGAAAAAAAAGGCCTACAGCACCTGGTATTCCCAGGTGGTCTCCCATCCAAGTACTAACCAGGCCTGGCCCTGCTTAGGTTCCAAGATCAGACAAGAATGGGCTTGTTCAGGGTGGTGTGGCTGTAGGTATTGGTTTTCTAATGAACTACATCTCTTATACATCTCGAAACCAGCATTGAAGGAAGCCGGAACAAGAGAGAAAGAAAAGGCCTACAGCACCTGGTATTCCCAGGTGGTCTCGCATCCAAGAACTAACCAGGCCCCGCCCTGCTTAGCTTCCAAGATCAGACGAGATTGTGTTTGTTCAGGGTGGTGTGGCTGTAGGTATTGCTTTCCTAATGACCTACATCTCTTATACATCTGAAAACCAGCATTGAAGGAAGCCGGAACAAGAGAGAAAAAAAAGGCCTACAGCACCTGGTATTCCCAGGTGGTCTCCCATCCAAGTACTAACCAGGCCCAGCCCTGCTTAGCGTCCAAGATCAGATGAGATTGTGCTTGTTCAGGGTGGAGTGGCTGTAGATATTGGATTCCAAATGACCTACATCTCTTATACATCTCAAAACCAGCATTGAAGGAAGCCGGAACAAGAGAAAAAAAAAAAGGCCTACAGCACCTGGTATTCCCAGGTAGTCTGCCATCCAAGTACTAACCAGGTCCGGCCCTGTTTAGCTTCCAAGATCAGCTGAGATTAGGCTTGTTCAGGGTGGTGTGGCTGTAGGTATTGGTTTCCTACTGACCTACATCACTTATACATCTCAAAACCAGCATTGAAGGAAGCCAGAATAAGAGAGAAAAAAAAAGGCCTTCAGCACCTGGTATTCCTAATTGCTTAGCTTCCAAGATCAGACGAGATTAGGCTTGTTCAGGGTGGTGTGGCTGTAGGTATTGGTTTTCTACTGACCTACATCTCTTATACATCTCAAAACCAGCATTGAAGGAAGCCAGAACAAGAGAGAAAAAAAAAAGGCCTACAGCACCTGGTATTCCCAGGTGGTCTCCCATTCAAGTACTAACCATGCCTGACCCTTCTTAGATTCCAAGATCAGACAAGATTGGGCTTGTTCAGGGTGGTGTGGCTGTAGGTATTGGTTTCCTAATAACCTACATCTCTTATACATCTCAAAACCAGCATTGAAGGAAGCCGGACAAGAGAGATAAAAAAAAAAAGGCCTACAACATCTGGTATTCCCAGGTGGTCTCCCATCCAAGTACTAACAAGGCCTGGCCCTGCTTACCTTCCAAGGTCAGATGAGATCGGGCTTGTTCAGGCTGGTGTGGCTGTAGGTATTGATTTTCTATTGACCTACATCTCTTATACATCTCAAAACCAGCATTGAAGGAAGCCGGAACGAGAGAGAAAAAGAAAAGCCCTACAGCACCTGGTATTCCCAGGTGGTGTCCCATCCAAGTACTAATCTGGTCCGGCCCTGCTTAGCTTCCAAGATCAGACGAGATTGGGCTTTTTCAGTGTGGTGTGGCTGTAGGTATTGGTTTCCTAATGACCTACATCTCTTATACATATGAAAACCAGCATTGAAGGAAGCCGGAACAAGAGACAAAAAAAAAAGGCCTACAGCACCTTGTATTCCCAGGTGGTCTCCCATCCAAGTACTAAACAGGTCCGGCCCTGTTTAGCTTCCAAGACCAGATGAGATTGGGCTTTTTCAGGGTGGTTTGGCTGTAGGTATTGGTGTCCTAATGACCTACATCTCTTATACATCTGAAAACCAGCATTGAAGGAAGCCGGAACAAGAGAGAAAAAAAAACAGCCTACAGCCCCTTGTATTCCCACGTGGTCTCCCATCCAAGTACTATCCAGGTCCGGCCCGGCTTAGCTTCCAAGATCAGACGAGATTGGGCTTGTTCAGGGTGGTGTGGCTGTAGGTATTGTTTTCCTATTGACCTACATCTCTTATACATCTCAAAACCAGCATTGAACGAAGCCGGAACAAGAGAGAAAAAAAAAATGGCCTACAGCACCTGGTATTCCGAGGTGGTCTCCCATCCAAGTACTAACCAGGACCGGCCCTGCTTAGCTTCCAAGATCAGACAAGATTGAGTTTTTTTCAGGGTGGTGTGGCTGTAGGTATTGGTTTCCTATTGACCTACATCTCTTATACATCTCAAAACCAGCATTGAAGGAAGCCGGAACAAAAGAGAAAAAAAAAAAGCCTACAGCACCTGGTATTCCCAGGTGGTCTCCCATCCAAGTACTAACCAGGCCTGGCGCTGCTTAGCTTCCAAGATCAGATGAGATTGGGCTTGTTCAGGGTGGTGTGGCTGTAGGTATTGGTTTTCTAATGACCTACATCTCTTATACATCTCAAAACCAGCATTGAAGTAAGCTGGAATAAGAGAGAAAAAAAAAAGTCCTACAGCACCTGGTATTCCCAGGTGGTCTTCCATCCAAGTACTAACCAGGCCCAGCCCTGCTTAGCTACCAAGATCAGCTGAAATTGGGCTTGTTCAGGGTGGTGTGGTTGTAGGTATGGCCCTCTTAATGACCTACATCTCTTATACATCTCAAAACCAGCATTGAAGGAAGCCGGAACAAGAGAGAAAAAAAAATGCCTACAGCACCTGGTATTCCCAATTGCTTAGCTTCCAAGATCAGATGAGATTAGGCTTGTTTAGGGTGGTGTGGCTGTAGATATTGGTTTCCTACTGACCTACATATCTTATACATCTCAAAACCAGCATTGAAGGAAGCCAGAACAAGAGAGAAAAAAAAAGGCCTACAGCACCTGGTATTCAGGGTGGTTTGGTTGTAGGTATTGATTTCTTATTGACCTATATCTCTTATACATCTCAAAACCAGCATTGAAGGAAGCCGGAACAAGAGAGAATAAGAAAAAGGCCTACAGCACCTGCTATTCCCAGGTGGTCTCCCATGGTGGTTTGGCTGTAGGTATTGATTTCTTATTGACCTACATCTCTTATACATCTCAAAACCAGCATTGAAGGAAGCCAGAACAAGAGAGAAAAAAAAAAGGCCTACAGCACCTGGTATTCCCAGGTGGTCTCCCATTCAAGTACTAACCAGGCCCGTCCCTTCTTAGCTTCCAAGATCAGACGAGATTGAGCTTGTTCAGGGTGGTGTGACTGTAGTTATTTGTTTCTTTTTGACCTACATCTTCTATAATCTCAAAACCAGCATTGAAGGAAGCCGGAACAAGAGAGAAAAAAAAAGGCCTACAGCACCTGGTATTCCCAGGTGGTCTCCCATCCAAGTACTAACCAGGCCCGCCTCTGCTTAGCTTACAAGATCAGATGAGATTGTGCTTGTTCAGGGTGGAAGGGCTGTAGATATTTGTTTCCTAATGACCTACATCTCTTATACATCTCAAAACCAGCATTGAAGGAAGCCGGAACAAGAGAAAAAAAAAAAAAGCCTACAGCACCTGGTATACCCAGGTGGTCTGCCATCCAAGTACTAACCAGGTCCGACGCTGCTTAGCTTCCAAGATCAGACGATATTAGGCTTGTTCAGGGTGGTGTGGCTGTAGGTGTTGGTTTTCTACTGACCTACATCTCTTATACATCTCAAAACCAGCATTGAAGGAAGCCGGAACAAGAGAGAAAAAAAAAAGCCTACAGCACCTGGTATTCCCAGGTGGTCTCCCATCCAAGTACTAACCAGGTCTGGCCCTGCTTAGCTTCCAAGATCAGATGAGCTTGGGCTTTTTCAGGGTGGTGTGGCTGTAGGTATTGGTTTCCTAATGACCTACATCTCTTATACATCTGAAAACCAGCATTAAAAGAAGCCAGAACAGGAGAGAAAAAAAAGGCCTACAGCACCTTGTATTCCCAGGTGGTCTCCCATCCAAGTACTAACCAGGCCCGGCCCTGCTTAGCTTAAAAGTTCAGATGAGATTGGGCTTGTTCAGGGTGGTGTGGCTGTAGGTATTGTTTTCCTATTGACCTACATCTCTTATACATCTCAAAACCAGCATTGAAGGAAGCCGGAACAAGAGAGAAAAAAAAAGGCCTACAGCACCTGGTATTCCCAATTGCTTAGCTTCCAAGATCAGACGAGATTAGGCTTGTTCAGGGTGGTGTGGCTGTAGATATTGGTTTCCTACTGACCTACATCTCTTATACATCTCAAAACCAGCATTGAAGGAAGCCAGAACAAGAGAGAAAAAAAAAGGCCTACAGCACCTGGTATTCAGGGTGGTTTGGTTGTAGGTATTGATTTCTTATTGACCTATATCTCTTATACATCTCAAAACCAGCATTGAAGGAAGCCGGAACAAGAGAGAATAAGAAAAAGGCCTACAGCACCTGGTATTCCCAGGTGGTCTCCCATTCAAGTACTAACCAGGCCCGTCCCTTCTTAGCTTCCAAGATCAGACGAGATTGAGCTTGTTCAGGGTGGTGTGACTGTAGTTATTTGTTTGTTTTTGACCTACATCTTCTATAATCTCAAAACCAGCATTGAAGGAAGCCGGAACAAGAGAGAAAAAAAAAAGGCCTACAGCACCTGGTATTCCCAGGTGGTCTCCCATCCAAGTACAAACCAGGCCTGCCTCTGCTTAGCTTACAAGATCAGATGAGATTGTGCTTGTTCAGGGTGGAAGGGCTGTAGATATTTGTTTCCTAATGACCTACATCTCTTATACATCTCAAAACCAGCATTGAAGGAAGCCGGAACAAGAGAGAAAAAAAAAAAAGCCTACAGCACCTGGTATTCCCAGGTGGTCTCCCATCCAAGTACTAACCAGGCCCGGCCCTGCTTAGGTTCCAAGATCAGACAAGAATGGGCTTGTTCAGGGTGGTGTGGCTGTAGGTATTGGTTTTCTAATGAACTACATCTCTTATACATATGAAAACCAGCATTGAAGGAAGCCGGAACAAGAGAGAAAGAAAAAAAAAGGCCTACAGCACCTGGTATTCCCAGGTGGTCTCGCATCCAAGAACTAACCAGGCCCCGCCCTGCTTAGCTTCCAAGATCAGACAAGATTGTGTTTGTTCAGGGTGGTGTGGCTGTAGGTATTGCTTTCTTAATGACCTACATCTCTTATACATCTCAAA
>NC_134405.1:284129534-284131984 GCF_038048845.1 Mixophyes fleayi | reverse complement strand
TATTGAAGGAAGCCGGAACAAGAGAGAAAAAAAAAAACCTACAGCACCTGGTATTCCCAGGTGGTCTCCCATCAAAGTACTAACCAGGTCCGGCCCTGCTTAGCTTCCAAGATCAAACGAGATTGGGATTGTTCAGAGATGTGTAGCTGTAGGTATTGGTTTTGTGTTGACCTACATCTTTTATAATCTCAAAACCAGCATTGAAGGAAGCCGGAACAAGAGAGAAAAAAAAAGGCCTACAGCACCTGGTATTCCCAGGTGGTCTCCCATCCAAGTACTAACCAGGCCCGGCCCTGCTTAGCTTTCAAGATCAGACGAGATTGGGCTTGTTCAAGGTGGTGCGACTGTAGGTATTGGTTTCCTATTGACCTACATCTCTTATACATCTCAAAACCAGCATTGAAGGAGGCCGAACAAGAGAGAAAAAAAAAGCCTACAGCACCTGGTATTCCCAGGTGGTCTCGCATCCAAGTACTAACCAGGCCTGGCTCTGCTTAGCTTCAAGATCAGGCTTGTTCAGGGTGGTGTGGCTGTAGGTATTGTTTTCCTATTGACCTACATCTCTTATACATCTAGAAACCAGCATTGAAGGAAGCCGGAACAAGAGAGAAGAAAAAAAGGCCTACAGCAACTGGTATTCCCAGGTGGTCTCCCATTCAAGTACTAACTAGGCCCGGTGCTGCTTATCTTTCAAGATCAGACGAAATTGTGCTTGTTCAAGGTGGAGTGGTTGTAGGTATTGGTTTTCTATTGACCTACATCTCTTATACATCTCAAAACCAGCATTGAAGGCAGCCGGAACAAGAGAGATAAAAAAAAAGGCCTACAGCAGCTGGTATTGCCAGGTCGTCTCCCATCCAAGTACTAACCAGGCCCGGCCCTGCTTAGCTTCCAAGATCAGACGAGATTGGGCTTGTTCAGGGTGGTGTGGCTGTAGGTATTGGTTTTCTATTGACCTACATCTCTTATACATCTCAAAACCAGCATTGAAGGAAGCCGGAACAAGAGAGAAAAAAAAAGGCCTACAGCACCTGGTATTCCCAGGTGGTCTCTCATCAAAGTACTAACCAGGTCCGGCCCTGCTTAGCTTCCAAGATCAAACGAGATTGGGATTGTTCAGAGATGTGTAGCTGCAGGTATTGGTTTTGTGTTGACCTACATCTCTTATAATCTTAAAACCAGCATTGAAGGAAGCCGGAACAAGAGAGAAAAAAAAAGGCCTACAGCACCTGGTATTCCCAGGTGGTCTCCCATCCAAGTACTAACCAGGCCCGTCCCTGCTTAGTTTCCAAGATCAGATGAGATTGGGCTTGTTCAGGGTGGTGTGGCTGTAGGTATTGTTTTCCTATTGACTTACATCTCTTATACATCTAAAAACAAGCATTGAAGGAAGCCGGAACAAGAGAGAAAAAAAAAAAAGCCTACAGCACCTAGTATTCCCAGGTGGTCTCCCATCCAAGTACTAACCAGGCCCGGCCCTGCTTAGCTTCCAAGATCAGACGAGATTGGGCTTGTCCAGGGTGGTGTCGCTGTAGGTATTGGTTTTCTAATGACCTACATCACTTATACATTTTAAAACCAGCATTGAAGGAAGCCAGAACAAGAGAGAAAAAAAAAAGTACTAACCAGGCCCGGACCTGCTTAGCTTTCAAGATCAGATGAGATTGGCTTGTTCAGGGTGGTGTGGCTGTAGGTATTGGTTTCCTATTGACCTACATCTCTTATACATCTCAAAACCAGCATTGAAGGAGGCCGGAACAAGAGAGAAAAAAAAAAGCCTACAGCACCTGGTATTCCCAGGTGGTCTCCCATCCAAGTACTAACCAGGGCTGTCCCTGCTTAGCTTCCAAGATCAGACGAGATTGGGCTTGTTCAGGGTGGTGTGGCTGTAGGTATTTGTTTTCTATTGACCTACATCTCTTATACATCTAGAAACCAGCATTGAAGGAAGCCGGAACAAGAGAGAAGAAAAAAAGGCCTACAGCACCTGGTATTCCCAGGTAGTCTCCCATCCAAGTACTAACCAGGGCTGTCCCTGCTTAGCTTCAAGATCAGACGAGATTGGGCTTGTTCAGGGTGGTGTGGCTGTAGGTATTGTTTTCCTATTGACCTACATCTCTTATACATCTAGAAACCAGCATTGAAGGAAGCCGGAACAAGTGAGAAGAAAAAAAGGCCTACAGCACCTGGTATTCCCAGGTGGTCTCCCATCCAAGTACTAACCAGGCCCGGCTCTGCTTAGCTTCCAAGATCAGACGAGATTGGGCTTGTTCAGGGTAGTGTGGCTGTAGGTATTGGTTTCCTATTGACCTACATCTATTATACATCTCAAAACCAGCATTGAAGGAGGCCGGAGCAAGAGAGAAAAAAAAAAGCCTACAGCACATAGTATTTCCAGGTGGTCTCCCATCTAAGTACTAACCAGGCCCAGCCCTGCTTAGCTTCCAAGA
>NC_134405.1:284122034-284127034 GCF_038048845.1 Mixophyes fleayi | reverse complement strand
GGCTGTAGGTATTGGTTTCCTATTGACCTACATCTCTTATACATCTCAAAACCAGCATTGAAGGAGGCCGGGACAAGAGAGAAAAAAAAATGCCTACAGCACCTGGTATTTCCAGGTTGTCTCCCATCCAAGTACTAACCAGGCCCAGCCCTGCTTAGCTTCCAAGATCAGACGAGATTGGGCTTGCTCAGGGTGGTGTGGCTGTAAGTATTGTTTTCCTATTGACCTACATCTCTTATACATCTCAAAACCAGCATTGAAGGAGGCCGGAACAAGAGAGAAAAAAAAAAGGCTACAGCAACCTGTATTTCCAGGTGGTCTCCCATCCAAGTACTAACCAGGCCCAGCCCTGCTTAGCTTCCAAGATCAGATGAGATTGGGCTTGTTCAGGGTGGTGTGGCTGTAGGTATTGTTTTCCAATTGACTTACATCTCTTATACTTTTAAAAACAAGCATTGAAGGAAGCCGGAACAAGAGAGAAAAAAAAAAGGCCTACAGCACCTGGTATTCCCAGGTGGTCTCCCATCCAAGTACTAACCAGGCCCGGCCCTGCTTAGCTTCCAAGATCAGATAAGATTGGGCTTGTCCAGTGTGGTGTGGCTGTAGGTATTGGTTTTCTAATGACCTACATCACTTATACATTTTAAAACCAGCATTGAAGGAAGCCAGAACAAGAGAGAAAAAAAAAAGTACTAACCAGGCCCAGACCTGCTTAGCTTTCAAGATCAGACGAGATTGGGCTTGTTCAGGGTGGTGTGGCTGTAGGTATTGGTTTCCTATTGACCTACATCTCTTATACATCTAAAAAAACCAGCATTGAAGGAAGTCGGAACAAGAGAGAAGAAAAAAAGGCCTACAGCACCTGGTATTCCCAGGTGGTCTCCCATCCAAGTACTAACCAGGCCCGGCTCTGCTTAGCTTCCAAGATCAGACAAGATTGGGCTTGTTCAGGGTGGTGTGGCTGTATGTATTGATTTCCTATTGACCTACATCTCTTATACATCTCAAAACCAGCATTGAAGGAAGCCGGAACAAGAGAGAAGAAAAAAAGGCATACAGCACCTGGTATTCCCAGGTGGTCTCCCATCCAAGTACTAACCAGGCCCGGCTCTGCTTAGCTTCCAAGATCAGACGAGATTGGGCTTGTCCAGGGTGGTGTGGCTGTAGGTATTGGTTTCCTAATGACCTACATAACTTATACATTTTAAAACCAGCATTGAAGGAAGCCAGAACAAGAGAGAAAAAAAAAAGTACTAAGCAGGCCTGGACCTGCTTAGCTTTCAAGATCAGACGAGATTGGGCTTGTTCAGGGTGGTGTGGCTGTATTTATTGTTTTCCTATTGACTTACATCTCTTATACATTTAAAAACAAGCATTGAAGGAAGCCGGAACAAGAGAGAAAAAAAAAAAGGCCTACAGCACCTGGTATTCCCAGGTGGTCTCCCATCCAAGTACTAACCAGGCCCGGCCCTGCTTAGCTTCCAAGATCAGACGAGATTGGGCTTGTCCAGGGTGGTGTGGCTGTAGGTATTGGTTTTCTAATGACTTACATCACTTATACATTTTAAAACCAGCATTGAAGGAAGCCAGAACAAGAGAAAAAAAAAAAGTACTAACTAGGCCCGAACCTGCTTAGCTTTCAAGATCAGACGAGATTGGGCTTGTTCAGGGTGGTGTGGCTGTAGGTTTTGGTTTCCTATTGACCTACATCTCTTATAATCTCAAAACCAGCATTGAAGGAAGCCGGAACAAGAGAGAAAAAAAAAAGGCCTACAGCACCTGGTATTCCCAGGTGGTCTCCCATCCAAGTACTAACCAGGCCTGTCGCTGCTTAGCTTCCAAGATCAGACAAGATCAGGCTTGTTCAGTGTGGTGTGGCTGTAGGTATTGGTTTCTTATTGATCTACATCTCTTATACATCTAAAAACCAGCATTGAAGGAAGCCGGAACAAGAGAGAAAAAAAAAAAGCCTACAGCACCTGGTATTCCCATATGGTCTCCCATCCAAGTACTAACCAGGCCTGGCCCTGCTTAGCTTCCAAGATCAGATGAGAGTGGGCTTGTTTATAGATGTGTAGCTGTAGGTTTTGGTTTCCTATTGACCTACATCTCTTATACATCTAGAAACCAGCATTGAAGGAAGCCGGAACAAGAGAGAAGAAAAAAAGGCCTACAGCACCTGGTATTCCCAGGTGGTCTCCCATCCAAGTACTAACCAGGCCCGGCTCTGCTTAGCTTCCAAGATCAGACGAGATTGGGCTTGTTCAGGGTGGTGTGGCTGTAGGTATTGGTTTCTTATTGACCTACATCTCTTACACATCTCAAAACCAGCATTGAAGGAAGCCGGAACAAGAGAGAAGAAAAAAAGGCCTACAGCACCTGGTATTCCCACGTGGTCTCCCATCCAAGTACTAACCAGGCCTGGCTCTGCTTAGCTTCCAAGATCAGATGAGATTGGGCTTGTCCAGGGTGGTGTGGCTGTAGGTATTGGTTTCCTAATGACCTACATCACTTATACATTTTAAAACCAGCATTGAAGGAAGCCAGAACAAGAGAGAAAAAAAAAAGTACTAAGCAGGCCCGGACCTGCTTAGCTTTCAAGATCAGACGACATTGGGCTTGTTCAGGGTGGTGTGGCTGTAGGTATTGGTTTCCTATTGACCTACATCTCTCATACATCTCAAAACCAGCATTGAAAGAGGCCGGAACAAGAGAGAAAAAAAAAAGCCTACAGCATCTGGTATTTCCAGGTGGTCTCCCATCCAAGTACTAACCAGGCCCAGCCCTGCTTAGCTTCCAAGATCTGGCTTGTTCAGGGTGGTGTGGCTGTAGGTATTGTTTTCCTATTGACTTACATCTCTTATACATCTAAAAACAAGCATTGAAGGAAGCCGGAACAAGAGAGAAAAAAAAAAAGGCCTACAGCACCTGGTATTCCCAGGTGGTCTCCCATCCAAGTACTAACCAGGCCCGGCCCTGCTTAGCTTCCAAGATCAGACAAGATTGGGCTTGTCCAGGGTGGTGTGGCTGTAGGTATTGGTTTCCTATTGACCTACATCTCTTATACATCTAAAAACCAGCATTGAACTAAGCCGGAACAAGAGAGAAAAAAAAAAGGCCTACAGCACCTGGTATTCCCAGGTGCTCTCCCATCCAAGTACTAACCAGGCCCGTCCCTGCTTAGCTTCCAAGATCGGACGAGATTAGGCTTGATCAGGGTGGTGCAGCTGTAGGTATTGTTTTCCGATTGACCTACATCTCTTATACATCTCAAAACCAGCATTGAAGGAAGCCAGAACAAGAGAGAAAAAAAAAAGTACTAACCAGGCCCGGCCCTGCTTAGCTTTCAAGATCAGACGAGATTGGGCTTGTTCAGGGTGGTGTGGCTGTAGGTATTGGTTCTTTATTGACCTACATCTCTTATACATCTCAAAACCAGCATTGAAGGAAGTCGGAACAAGAGAGAAAAAAAAAAATGCCTACAGCACCTGGTATTCCCAGGTGGTCTCGCATCCAAGTACTAACCAGGCCCGGCTCTGCTTAGCTTCCAAGATCAGACGAGATTGGGCTTGTTCAGGGTGTTGTGGCTGTAGGATTTGGTTTCCTAATGACCTACATCACTTATACATCTGAAAACCAGCATTGAAGGAAGCCGGATCAAATGAGAAAAAAAAAGGCCTACAGCACCTGGTATTCCCAGGTGGTCTCCGATCCATGTACTAACTAGGCCTGGCGCGGCTTATCTTTCAAGATCAGACGAGATTGTGCTTGTTCAAGGTGGAGTGGCTGTAGGTATTAGTTTCCTATTGACCTACATCTCTTATACATCTCAACACCAGCATTGAAGGAAGCCAGAACAAGAGAGAAAAAAAAAAGGCCTACAGCACCTGGTATTCCCAGGTGGTCTCCCATCCAAGTACTAACCAGGCCCGGCCCTGCTTAGCTTCCAAGATCAGATGAGATTAGGCTTGTTCAGGGTGGTGTGGCTGTAGGTATTGTTTTCATATTGACCTACATCTCTTATACATCTAGAAACCAGCATTGAAGGAAGCCGGAACAAGAGAGAAGAAAAAAAGGCCTACAGCAGCTGGTATTCCCAGGTGGTCTCCCATCCAAGTACTAACCAGGCCCGGCTCTGCTTAGCTTCCAAGATCAGGCTTGTTCAGGGTGGTGTGGCTGTAGGTATTGGTTTCCTATTGACCTACATCTCTTATACATCTCAAAACCAGCATTGAAGGAGGCCGGAACAAGAGAGAAAAAAAAAAGCCTACAGCACCTGGTATTTCCAGGTGGTCTCCCATCCAAGTACTAACCAGGCCCAGCCCTGCTTAGCTTCCAAGATCAGACGAGCTTAGGCTTGTTCAGGGTGGTGTGGCTGTAGGTATTGTATTCCTATTGACCTACATCTCTTATACATCTAGAAACCAGCATTGAAGGAAGCCGGAACAAGAGAGAAGAAAAAAAGGCCTACAGCACCTGGTATTCCCAGGTGGTCTCCCATCCAAGTACTAACCAGGCCCGGCTCTGCTTAGCTTCCAAGATCAGACGAGATTGGGCTTGTTCAGGGTGGTGTGGCTGTAGGTATTGGTTTCCTATTGACCTACATCTCTTATACATCTCAAAACCAGCATTGAAGGAGGCCGGAACAAGAGAGAAAAAAAAAAGCCTACAGCACCTGGTATTTCCAGGTGGTCTCCCATCCAAGTACTAACCAGGCCCAGCCCTGCTTAGCTTCCAAGATCAGATGAGATTGGGCTTGCTCAGGGTGGTGTGGCTGTAAGTATTGTTTTCCTATTGACCTACATCTCTTATACATCTAAAAACCAGCATTGAAGGAAGCCGGAACAAGAGAGAAAAAAAAAAAGGCCTACAGCACCTGGTATTCCCAGGTGGTCTCCCATCCAAGTACTAACCAGGCCCGGCCCGGCTTAGCTTCCAAGATCAGACGAGATTGGGCTTGTCCAGGGTGGTGTGGCTGTAGGTATTGGTTTCCTAATGAC
>NC_134405.1:284084534-284097034 GCF_038048845.1 Mixophyes fleayi | reverse complement strand
GGTGGTCTCCCATCCAAGTACTAACCAGGCCTGGCGCTGCTTAGTTTCCAAGATCAGATGAGATTGGGCTTGTTCAGGGTGGTGTGACTGTAGGTATTGTTTTCATATTGACCTACATCTCTTATACATCTAGAAACCAGCATTGAAGGAAGCCGGAACAAGAGAGAAGAAAAAAAGGCCTACAGCACCTGGTATTCCCAGGTGGTCTCCCATCCAAGTACTAACCAGGCCCGGCTCTGCTTAGCTTCCAAGATCAGACGACATTGGGCATGTTCAGGGTGGTGTGGCTGTAGGTATTGGCTTTTTATTGACCTACATCTCTTATACATCTCAAAACCAGCATTGAAGGAGGCCGGTACAAGAGAGAAAAAAAAAAGCCTACAGCACCTGGTATTTCCAGGTGGTCTCCCATCCAAGTACTAACCAGGCCCAGCCCTGCTTAGCTTCCAAGATCAGACAAGATTGGGCTTGTTCAGGGTGGTGTGGCTGTAGTTATCGTTTTCCTATTGACCTACATCTCTTATACATCTAGAAACCAGCATTGAAGGAAGCCGGAACAAGAGAGAAGAAAAAAAGGCCTACAGCACCTGGTATTCCCAGGTGGTCTCCCATCCAAGTACTAACCAGGCCCGGCTCTGCTTAGCTTCCTAGATCAGACGAGATTGGGCTTGTTCAGGGTGGTGTGGCTGTAGGTATTGTTTTCTTATTGACCTACATCTCTTATACATCTAAAAACAAGCATTGAAGGAAGCCGGAACAAGAGAGAAAAAAAAAAAGGCCTACAGCACCTGGTATTCCCAGGTGGTCTCCCATCCAAGTACTAACCAGGCCCGGCCCTGCTTAGCTTCCAAGATCAGACGAGATTGGGCTTGTCCAGGGTGGTGTGGCTATAGGTATTGGTTTTCTAATGACCTACATCACTTATACATTTTAAAACCAGCATTGAAGGAAGCCAGAACAAGAGAGAAAAAAAAAAAGTACTAACCAGGACTGACCTGCTTAGCTTTCAAGATCAGACGAGATTGGGCTTGTTCAGGGTGGTGTGGCTGTAGGTATTGGTTTTATATTGACCTACATCTCTTATACATCTCAAAACCAGCATTGAAGGAGGCCGGAACAAGAGAGAAAAAAAAAATCCTACAGCACCTGGTATTTCCAGGTGGTCTCCCATCCAAGTACTAACCAGGCCCAGCCCTGCTTAGCTTCCAAGATCAGACGAGATTGGGCTTGTTCAGGGTGGTGTGGCTGTAGGTATTGGTTTCCTATTGAACTACATCACTTATACATCTCAAAATAAGCATTGAAGGAAGCCGGAACAAGAGAGGGGAAAAAAAGGCCTACAGCACCTGGTATTCCTAGGTGGTCTCCCATTCAAGTACTAACTAGGCCCAGCGCTGCTTATCTTTCAAGATCAGACGAGATTGTGCTTGTTCAAGGTGGAGTGGTTGTAGGTATTGGTGTCCTATTGACCTACATCTCTTATACATCTCAAAACCAGCATTGAAGTAAGCCGGAACACGAGAGAAAAAAAAAGGCCTACAGCACCTGGTATTCCCAGGTGGTCTCCCATCCAAGTACTAACCAGGTCCGGCGCTGCTTAGCTTCCAAGATCAAACGAGATTGGGCTTGTTCAGGGTGGTGTGGCTGTAGGTATTGGTTTTGTATTGACCTTCATCTCTTATAATCTCAAAACCAGCATTGAAGGAAGCCGGAACAAGAGAGAAAAAAAAAGGCCTAAAGCACCTGGTATTCCCAGGTAGTGTCCCATCCAAGTACTAACCAGGCCCGGCCCTGCTTAGCTTCCAAGATCAGATGAGATTGGGCTTGTTCAGGGTGGTGTGGCTGTAGGTATTGTTTTCCTCTTATACATCAAAAAACAAGCATTGAAGGAAGCCGGAACAAGAGAGAAAAAAAAAAAGCCTACAGCACCTGGCATTCCCAGGTGGTCTCCCATCCAAGTACTAACCAGGCCTGGCCCTGCTTAGCTTCCAAGATCAGATGAGATTGGGCTTGTCCAGGGTGGTGTGGCTGTAGGTATTGGTTTCCTAATGACCTACATCACTTATACATTTTAAAACCAGCATTGAAGGAAGCCAGAACAAGAGAGAAAAAAAAAAGTACTAACCAGGCCTGGACCTGCTTAGCTTTGAAGATCAGACGAGATTGGGCTTGTTCAGGGTGGTGTGGCTGTAGGTATTGGTTTCCTATTGACCTACATCTCTTATACATCTCAAAACCAGCATTGAAGGAGGCCGGAACAAGAGAGAAAAAAAAAAGCCCACAGCACCTGGTATTTCCAGGTGGTCTCCCATCCAAGTACTAACCAGGCCCAGCCCTGCTTAGCTTCCAAGATCAGATGAGATTGGGCTTGTTCAGGGTGGTGTGGCTGTAGGTATGGGTTTCCTATTGACCTTCATCTCTTATACATCTCAAAACCAGCATTGAAGGAAGTCGGAACAATAGAGAAAAAAAAAAGGGCCTACAGCACCTGGTATTCCCAGGTGGTCTCGCATCCAAGTACTAACCAGGCCCGGCTCTGCTTAGCTTCCAAGATCAGGCTTGTTCAGGGTGGTGTGGCTGTAGGTATTGGTTTCCTATTGACCTCCATCTCTTATACATCTAAAAACCAGCATTGAAGGAAGCCGGAACAAGAGAGAAAAAAAAAAAGCCTACAGCACCTGGTATTCCCAGGTGGTCTCCCATCCAAGTATTAACCAGGCCTGGCCCTGCTTAGCTTCCAAGATCAGACGAGATTGGGCTTGTTTAGAGATGTGTAGCTGTAGGTTTTGGTTTCTTATTGACCTACATCTCTTATAATCTCAAAACCAGCATTGATGGAAGCCGGAACAAGAGAGAAAAAAAAAAGGCATACAGCACCTGGTATTCCCAGGTGGTCTCCCATCCAAGTACTAACCAGGCCCGTCCCTGCTTAGCTTCCAAGATCAGACGAGATTGGGCTTGTTCAGGGTGGTGTGGCTGTAGGTATTGTTTTCCTATTGACCTACATCTCTTATACATCTAAAAACAAGCATTGAAGGAAGCCGGAACAAGAGAGAAAAAAAAAAAGGCATACAGCAACTGGTATTCCCAGGTGGTCTCCCATCCAAGTACTAACCAGGCCCAGACCTGCTTAGCTTTCAAGATCAGACGAGATTGGGCTTGTTCAGGGTGGTGTGGCTGTAGGGATTGGTTCCCTAATGACCTACATCACTTATACATCTCAAAATAAGCATTGAAGGAAGCCGGAACAAGAGAGGGAAAAAAAAGGCCTACAGCACCTGGTATTCCCAGGTGGTCTCCCATTCAAGTACTAACTAGGCCCGGCGCTGCTTATCTTTCAAGATCAGACGAGATTGTGCTTGTTCAAGGTGGAGTGGTTGTAGGTATTGGTTTCCTATTGACCTACATCTGTTATACATCTCAAAACCAGCATTGAATAAAGCCGGAACAAGAGAGATAAAAAAAAAGGCCTACAGCAGCTGGTATTGCCAGGTTGTCTCCCAACCAAGTACTAACCAGGCCCGGCCCTGCTTAGCTTCCAAGATCAGACGAGATTGGGCTTGTTCAGGGTGGTGTGGCTGTAGGTGTTGGTTTTCTATTGACCTACATCTCTTATACATCTCAAAACCAGCATTGAAGGAAGCCGGAACAAGAGAGAAAAAAAAAAGGCCTACAGCACCTGGTATTCCCAGGTGGTCTCCCATCAAAGTACTAACCAGATCCGGCCCTGCTTCGCTTCCAAGATCAAACGAGATTGGGCTTGTTCAGAGATGTGTAGCTGTAGGTATAGGTTTTGTATTGACCTACATCTCTTATAATCTCAAAACCAGCATTGAAGGAAGCCGGAACAAGAGAGAAAAAAAAAGGCCTACAGCACCTGGTATTCCCAGGTGGTCTCCCACCCAAGTACTAACCAGGCCTGGCCCTGCTTAGCTTCCAAGACCAGATGAGTTTGGGCTTGTTCAGGGTGGTGTGGCTGTAGGTATTGTTTTCCTATTGACCTACATCTCTTATACATCTAGAAACCAGCATTGAAGTAAGCCGGAACAAGAGAGAAGAAAAAAAGGCCTACAGCACCTGGTATTCCCAGGTGGTCTCCCATCCAAGTACTAATCAGGCCCAGCCCTGCTTAACTTCCAAGATCAGACGAGATCTGGCTTGTTCAGGGTGGTGTGGCTGTAGGTATTGGTTTCCTATTAACCTACATCTCTTATACATCTAGAAACCAGCATTGAAGGAGGCCGGAACAAGAGAGAAAAAAAAAAGCCTACAGCACCTGGTATTTCCAGGTGGTCTCCCATCCAAGTACTAATCAGGCCCAGCCCTGCTTAACTTCCAAGATCAGACGAGATCTGGCTTGTTCAGGGTGGTGTGGCTGTAGGTATTGGTTTCCTATTGACCTACATCTCTTATACATCTCAAAACCAGCATTAAAGGAAGTCGAAACAAGAGAGAAAAAAAAAGGGCCTACAGCACCTGGTATTCCCAGGTGGTCTCGCATCCAAGTACTAACCAGGCCCGGCTCTGCTTAGCTTCCAAGATCAGGCTTGTTCAGGGTGGTGTGGCTGTAGGTATTGGTTTCCTATTGACCTACATCTCTTATACATCTAAAAACCAGCATTGAAGGAAGCCGGAACAAGAGAGAAAAAAAAGGCCTACAGCACCTGGTATTCCCAGGTGGTCTCCCATCAAAGTACTAACCAGGCCCGTCCCTGCTTAGCTTCCAAGATCAGAGGAGATTGGGCTTGTTCAGGTTGGTGCGGCTGTAGGTATTGTTTTCCTATTGACCCACATCTCTTATACATCTAAAAACCAGCATTGAAGGAAGCCGGAACAAGAGAGAAAAAAAAAGCCTACAGCACCTGGTATTCCCAGGTGGTCTCCCATCCAATTACTAACCAGGCCCGGCTCTGCTTAGCTTCGAAAATCAAACGAGATTGGGCTTGTTCAGGGTGGTGTGAATGTAGGTATTGGTTTCCTATGGACCTACATCTCTTATACATCTCAAAACCAGCATTGAAGGAGGCCGGAACAAGAGAGAAAAAAAAAAGCCTACAGCACCTGGTATTTCCAGGTGGTCTCCCATCCAAGTACTAACCAGGCCCAGCCCTGCTTAGCTTCCAAGATCAGATGAGATTGGGCTTATTCAGGGTGGTGTGGCTGTAGGTATTGTTTTCCCATTGACCTACATCTCTTATACATCTAAAAACCAGCATTGAAGGAAGCCGGAACAAGAGAGAAAAAAAAAAGGCCTACAGCACCTGGTATTCCCAGGTGATCTCCTATCCAAGTACTAACCAGGCCCGGCGCTGCTTAGCTTCCAAGATCAGACGAGATTGGGCTTGTCCAGGGTGGTGTGGCTGTAGGTATTGGTTTCCTAATGACCTACATCACTTATACATTTTAAAACCAGCATTGAAGGAAGCCAGAACAAGAGAGAAAAAAAGAAGTACTAACCAGGCCTGGACCTGCTTAGCTTTCAAGATCAGATGAGATTGGGCTTGTTCAGGGTGGTGTGGCTGTAGGTATTGGTTTCCTATTAACCTACATCTCTTATACATCTAGAAACCAGCATTGAAGGAGGCCGGAACAAGAGAGAAAAAAAAAAGCCTACAGCACCTGGTATTTCCAGGTGGTCTCCCATCCAAGTACTAACCAGGCCCAGCCCTGCTTAACTTCCAAGATCAGACGAGATCTGGCTTGTTTAGGGTGGTGTGGCTGTAGGTATTGGTTTCCTATTGACCTACATCTCTTATACATCTCAAAACCAGCATTAAAGGAAGTCGGAACAAGAGAGAAAAAAAAAGGGCCTACAGCACCTGGTATTCCCAGGTGGTCTCGCATCCAAGTACTAACCAGGCCCGGCTCTGCTTAGCTTCCAAGATCAGGCTTGTTCAGGGTGGTGTGGCTGTAGGTATTGGTTTCCTATTGACCTACATCTCTTATACATCTAAAAACCAGCATTGAAGGAAGCCGGAACAAGAGAGAAAAAAAAAAGGCCTACAGCACCTGGTATTCCCAGGTGGTCTCCCATCCAAGTACTAACCAGGCCCATCCCTGCTTAGCTTCCAAGATCAGAGGAGATTGGGCTTGTTCAGGTTGGTGCGGCTGTAGGTATTGTTTTCCAATTGACCCACATCTCTTATACATTTAAAAACCAGCATTGAAGGAAGCCGGAACAAGAGAGAAAAAAAAAGCCTACAGCACCTGGTATTCCCAGGTGGTCTCCCATCCAAGTACTAACTAGGCGTGGCTCTGCTTAGCTTCCAAGATCAGACGAGATTGGGCTTGTTCAGGGTGGTGTGGCTGTAGGTATTGGTTTCCTAATGACATACATCACTTATACATCTCAAAACCAGCATTGAAGAAAGCCAGAACAAGAGAGAAAAAAAAAAGTACTAACCAGGCCCGCACCTGCTTAGCTTTCAAGATCAGACGAGATTGGGCTTGTTCAGGGTGGTGTGGCTGTAGGTATTGGTTCCCTATTGACCAACATCTCTTATACATCTCAAAACCAGCATTGAAGGAAGTCGGAACAAGAGAGAAAAAAAAAAAATGCCTACAGCACCTGGTATTCCCAGGTGGTCTCGCATCCAAGTACTAACCAGGCCCGGCTCTGCTTAGCTTCCAAGATCAGACGAGATTGGGCTTGTTCAGGGTGTTGTGACTGTAGGGTTTGGTTTTCTAATGACCTACATCACTTATACATCTGAAAACCAGCATTGAAGGAAGCCGGATCAAAAGAGGAAAAAAAAGGCCTACAGCACCTGGTATTCCCAGGTGGTCTCCCATCCATGTACTAACTAGGCCTTGCGCGGCTTATCTTTCAAGATCAGACGAGATTGTGCTTGTTCAAGGTGGAGTGGCTGTAGGTATTAGCTTCCTATTGACCTACATCTCTTATACATCTCAACACCAGCATTGAAGGAAGCCAGAACAAGAGAGAAAAAAAAAAGGCCTACAGCACCTGGTATTCCCAGGTGGTCTCCCATCCAAGTACTAACCAGGCCCGGCCCTGCTTAGCTTCCAAGATCAGATGAGATTGGGCTTGTTCAGGGTGGTGTGGCTGTAGGTATTGTTTTCATATTGACCTACATCTCTTATACATCTAGAAACCAGCATTGAAGGAAGCCGGAACAAGGGAGAAGAAAAAAATGCATACAGCACCTGGTATTCCCAGGTGGTCTCCCATCCAAGTACTAACCAGGCCTGGCTCTGCTTAGCTTCCAAGATCAGACGAGATTGGGCTCGTTCAGGGTGGTGTGTCTGTAGGTATTGGTTTCCTATTGACCTACATCTCTTATACATCTCAAAACCAGCATTGAAGGAGGCCGGAACAAGAGAGAAAAAAAAAAGCCTACAGCACCTGGTATTTCCAGGTGGTCTCCCATCCAAGTACTAACCAGGCCCGGCTCTGCTTAGCTTCCAAGATCAGGCTTGTTCAGGGTGGTGTGGCTGTAGGTATTGTTTTCCTATTGTCCTACATCACTTATACATCTAAAAACAAGCATTGAAGGAAGCCGGAACAAGAGAAAAAAAAAAAAGGCCTACAGCAGCTGGTATTCCCAGGTGGTCTCCCATCCAAGTATTAACCAGGCCTAGCCCTGCTTAGCTTCCAAGATCAGACGAGATCGGGCTTGTTCAAGGTGGTGTCGCTGTAGGTATTGGTTTCCTATTGACCTACATCACTTATACATCTCAAAATAAGCATTGAAGGAAGCCGGAACAAGAGAGGGAAAAAAAAGGCCTACAGCACCTGGTATTCCCAGGTGGTCTCCCATTCAAGTACTAACTAGGCCCGGCGCTGCTTATCTTTCAAGATCAGATGAGAATGTGCTTGTTCAAGGTGGAGTGGTTGTAGGTATCGGTTTCCTATTGACCTACATCTCTTATACATCTCAAAACCAGCATTGAAGGAAGTCGGAACAAGAGAGAAAAAAAAAAATGCCTACAGCACCTGGTATTCCCAGGTGGTCTCGCATCCAAGTACTAACCAGGCCCGGACCTGCTTAGCTTCCAAGATCAGACGAGATTGGGCTCGTTCAGGGTGGTGTGGCTGTAGGTATTGGTTTTCTATTGACCTACATCTCTTATACATCTCAAAACCAGCATTGAAGGAAGCCGGAACAAGAGAGAAAAAAAAAAGGCCTACAGCACCTGGTATTCCCAGGTGGTCTCCCATCAAAGTACTAACCAGATCCGGCCCTGCTTCGCTTCCAAGATCAAACGAGATTGGGCTTGTTCAGAGATGTGTAGCTGTAGGTATAGGTTTTATATTGACCTACATCTCTTATAATCTCAAAACCAGCATTGAAGGAAGCCGGAACAAGAGAGAAAAAAAAAGGCCTACAGCACCTGGTATTCCCAGGTGGTCTCCCACCCAAGTACTAACCAGGCCTGGCCCTGCTTAGCTTCCAAGACCAGATGAGTTTGGGCTTGTTCAGGGTGGTGTGGCTGTAGGTATTGTTTTCCTATTGACCTACATCTCTTATACATCTAGAAACCAGCATTGAAGTAAGCCGGAACAAGAGAGAAGAAAAAAACGCCTAAAGCACCTGGTATTCCCAGGTGGTCTCCCATCCAATTACTAACCAGGCCCGGCTCTGCTTAGCTTCGAAAATCAAACGAGATTGGGCTTGATCAGGGTGGTGTGAATGTAGGTATTGGTTTCCTATGGACCTACATCTCTTATACATCTCAAAACCAGCATTGAAGGAGGCCGGAACAAGAGAGAAAAAAAAAAGCCTACAGCACCTGGTATTTCCAGGTGGTCTCCCATCCAAGTACTAACCAGGCCCAGCCCTGCTTAGCTTCCAAGATCAGATGAGATTGGGCTTATTCAGGGTGGTGTGGCTGTAGGTATTGTTTTCCCATTGACCTACATCTCTTATACATCTAAAAACCAGCATTGAAGGAAGCCGGAACAAGAGAGAAAAAAAAAAGGCCTACAGCACCTGGTATTCCCAGGTGATCTCCTATCCAAGTACTAACCAGGCCCGGCGCTGCTTAGCTTCCAAGATCAGACGAGATTGGGCTTGTCCAGGGTGGTGTGGCTGTAGGTATTGGTTTCCTAGTGACCTACATCACTTATACATTTTAAAACCAGCATTGAAGGAAGCCAGAACAAGAGAGAAAAAAAGAAGTACTAACCAGGCCTGGACCTGCTTAGCTTTCAAGATCAGATGAGATTGGGCTTGTTCAGGGTGGTGTGGCTGTAGGTATTGGTTTCCTATTAACCTACATCTCTTATACATCTCAAAACCAGCATTGAAGGAGGCCGGAACAAGAGAGAAAAAAAAAAGCCTACAGCACCTGGTATTTCCAGGTGGTCTCCCATCCAAGTACTAACCAGGCCCAGCCCTGCTTAACTTCCAAGATCAGACGAGATCTGGCTTGTTCAGGGTGGTGTGGCTGTAGGTATTGGTTTCCTATTGACCTACATCTCTTATACATCTCAAAACCAGCATTAAAGGAAGTCGGAACAAGAGAGAAAAAAAAAGGGCCTACAGCACCTGGTATTCCCAGGTGGTCTCGCATCCAAGTACTAACCAGGCCCGGCTCTGCTTAGCTTCCAAGATCAGGCTTGTTCAGGGTGGTGTGGCTGTAGGTATTAGTTTCCTATTGACCTACATCTCTTATACATCTAAAAACCAGCATTGAAGGAAGCCGGAACAAGAGAGAAAAAAAAAAGGCCTACAGCACCTGGTATTCCCAGGTTGTCTCCCATCCAAGTACTAACCAGGCCCGTCCCTGCTTAGCTTCCAAGATCAGAGGAGATTGGGCTTGTTCAGGTTGGTGCGGCTGTAGGTATTGTTTTCCTATTGACCCACATCTCTTATACATCTAAAAACCAGCATTGAAGGAAGCCGGAACAAGAGAGATAAAAAAAAGCCTACAGCACCTGGTATTCCCAGGTGGTCTCCCATCCAAGTACTAACTAGGCGTGGCTCTGCTTAGCTTCCAAGATCAGACGAGATTGGGCTTGTTCAGGGTGGTGTGGCTGTAGGTATTGGTTTCCTAATGACCTACATCACTTATACATCTCAAAACCAGCATTGAAGAAAGCCAGAACAAGAGAGAAAAAAAAAAGTACTAACCAGGCCCGCACCTGCTTAGCTTTCAAGATCAGACGAGATTGGGCTTGTTCAGGGTGGTGTGGCTGTAGGTATTGGTTCCCTATTGACCAACATCTCTTATACATCTCAAAACCAGCATTGAAGGAAGTCGGAACAAGAGAGAAAAAAAAAAATGCCTACAGCACCTGGTATTCCCAGGTGGTCTCGCATCCAAGTACTAACCAGGCCCGGCTCTGCTTAGCTTCCAAGATCAGACGAGATTGGGCTTGTTCAGGGTGTTGTGACTGTAGGATTTGGTTTTCTAATGACCTACATCACTTATACATCTGAAAACCAGCATTGAAGGAAGCCGGATCAAAAGAGAAAAAAAAAGGCCTACAGCACCTGGTATTCCCAGGTGGTCTCCCATCCATGTACTAACTAGGCCTTGCGCGGCTTATCTTTCAAGATCAGACGAGATTGTGCTTGTTCAAGGTGGAGTGGCTGTAGGTATTAGTTTCCTATTGACCTACATCTCTTATACATCTCAACACCAGCATTGAAGGAAGCCAGAACAAGAGAGTAAAAAAAAAGGCCTACAGCACCTGGTATTCCCAGGTGGTCTCCCATCCAAGTACTAACCAGGCCCGGCTCTGCTTAGCTTCCAAGATCAGGCTTGTTCAGGGTGGTGTGGCTGTAGGTATTGTTTTCCTATTGACCTACATCACTTATACATCTAAAAACAAGCATTGAAGGAAGCCGGAACAAGAGAAAAAAAAAAAAAGCCTATAGCACCTGTTATTCCCAGGTGGTCTCCCATCCAAGTATTAACCAGGCCTAGCCCTGCTTAGCTTCCAAGATCAGACGAGATCGGGCTTGTTCAAGGTGGTGTCGCTGTAGGTATTGGTTTCCTATTGACCTACATCACTTATACATCTCAAAATAAGCATTGAAGGAAGCCGGAACAAGAGAGAAAAAAAAAAGTACTAACCAGGCCCAGCCCTGCTTAGCTTCCAAGATCAGACGAGATTGGGCTTGTTCAGGGTGGTGTGGCTGTAGGTATTGGTTTCCTATTGACCTACATCTCTTATACATCTCAAAACCAGCATTGAAAGAAGTCGGAACAAGAGAGAAAAAAAAAAGGGCCTACAGCACCTGGTATTCCCAGGTGGTCTCGCATCCAAGTACTAACCAGGCCCGGCTCTGCTTAGCTTCCAAGATCAGGCTTGTTCAGGGTGTTGTGGCTGTAGGTATTGGTTTCCTATTGACCTACATCTCTTATACATCTAAAAACCAGCATTGAAGGAAGCCGGAACAAGAGAGAAAAAAAAAAGGCCCACAGCACCTGGTATTCCCAGGTGGTCTCCCATCCAAGTACTAACCAGGCCTGGCCCTGCTTAGCTTCCAAGATCAGATGAGATTGGGGTTGTTCAGGGTGGTGTGGCTGTAGGTATTGTTATCCTATTGACCTACATCTCTTATACATCTAAAAACATGCATTGAAGGAAGCCGGAACAAGAGAGAAAAAAAAGAAGGCCTACAGCACCTGGTATTCCCAGGTGGTCTCCCATCCAAGTACTAACCAGGCCCAGCCCTGCTTAGCTTCCAAGATCAGATGAGATTGGGCTTGTCCAGGGTGGTGTGGCTGTAGGTATTGGTTTCCTAATAACCTACATCACTTATACATTTTAAAACCAGCATTGAAGGAAGCCAGAACAAGAGAGAAAAAAAAAAGTACTAACCATGCCCGGACCTGTTTAGCTTTCAAGACCAGACGAGATTGGGCTTGTTCAGGGTGGTGTGGCTATAGGTATTGGTTTCCGATTGATCTACATCTCTTATACATCTCAAAACCAGCATTGAAGGAGGCCGGAACAAGAGAGAAAAAAAAAGCCTACAGCACCTGGTATTTCCAGGTGGTCTCCAATCCAAGTACTAACCATGCCCAGCCCTGCTTAGCTTCCAAGATCAGACGAGATTGGGCTTGTTCAGGGTGGTGTGGCTGTAGGTATTGGTTTCCTATTGACCTACATCTCTTATACATCTCAAAACCAGCATTGAAAGAAGTCGGAACAAGAGAGAAAAAAAAAAGGGCCTACAGCACCTGGTATTCCCAGGTGGTCTCGCATCCAAGTACTAACCAGGCCCGGCTCTGCTTAGCTTCCAAGATCAGGCTTGTTCAGGGTGTTGTGGCTGTAGGTATTGGTTTCCTATTGACCTACATCTCTTATACATCTAAAAACCAGCATTGAAGGAAGCCGGAACAAGAGAGAAAAAAAAAAGGCCTACAGCACCTGGTATTCCCAGGTGGTCTCCCATCCAAGTACTAACCAGGCCTGGCCCTGCTTAGCTTCCAAGATCAGACGAGATTGGGGTTGTTCAGGGTGGTGTGGCTGCAGGTATGGGTTTGCTATTGACCTACATCTCTTATATATCTCAAAACCA